>NC_133773.1:95384094-95465258 GCF_003597395.2 Chelonoidis abingdonii
TCCCAAATCCTGCACCCCTCCTGCACCCTAATCCCCAGCCCAGGACCTGCACCCCAGACCTCCCCCAAGAAACCCCGCCCAGAGCCTTAGGCAGGTGGAGGTGGAGTTTGAGGGGGCGGAGTTGGGGGGACGGGTTCTGGGCACCACCAAAATTTCTACAGACTTGCCTCCCATGTCCCCCATAACTGGCATGGAGAGGCTGTGGCTGCATCGGCTGTAACAGTAGTAACATGGGAGATGTGCTGCAGCCTTGGGTCCTGCCTCTCTCTTGGGGTGTGTGGCTTGATTACTCAGGCTCTATGCAGGTGAAATTCTTCACCCCATAGGAATTTTCAGCACATGCCAATGAGCAAAACGGGTGCAGCATGTACACACCCTGAGCATGATTCACTGTCTTTGTTCTTGCTGTATGTAATCATAAGAAGTTATTAGCTTTGTTCCCTAATGGTTTCAGAACAGAAGTCCAAATCTTGTTTTTCTTGTTTTGAACTAATGAAAGTGAAGTCAAATTTATTTGTGTCACTGAGGGCATGTCTACACTGGCAAAGTTACAGCGGTGGCAGTTACAATGACGCTCAGAGAGTGCAGAAGGAAAATCACTGTTGTGTGTTCACACTGACAACTGCCTGCGCACTAGCTTGTTCACACTTGTGGTGCTATTTGGAGTGGTGCACTCTGGGCAGCTATCCCACAGAGCACCTCTTTCTCTTCTGTCACTAAGACTTGTGGGAAGGCAGAGTGGGTCGCAGAGCATCCTGGGTCCAGTCTCAATGCCCCATGATGCATTGTGTCACATTCTAACAAACCCTGTGCTTCCGTCCGCATTTGTTGCTGTAGCACGGTGCGCACTCACTGCCACAGCACCTCCTGCTAGTCAGTCCAGGAATTAGCTCTTTCCAGCCTTGGCATACCTCCTGCTGGCCGGTTTTTCTCCCTTGGTTATCAGCCCTGTTGTCTCCACCACCTCTGGTCCCATGTCCCTTCCAGACCCAGTCTCTTACTTTGGGGTGCTGCCCTGCAGCAGTGCCCCCACACTCTGGGTCTCCCCTCCTCAGGGGAACCCCTTCCCCCTATGCTCACCTTGCCTCAGTGGCTACAGCCAGTTGTCATCTAGCCCTCTTTCTCTGGGGCAAACTGCAGTCTGTAATTTAAAAGAAGGGGCTGCAGTTTTTGGGTTAACGTACAGCAAAAACCCAACTAAAGCACTCCACCCCACCCTATTTTCTAGGATGATCGCTTCACCTCTCCCCCCACCGTGTGGCTAATATTGGGGATGATTTCTGTTCAGCCACAGGCAAACAGCCCAGCAGGAACAGCCACCTCTGAATGTCCCCTTAATAAAATTCCCCTATTTCAACCAGGTGACCATGAATTATATCACTTTCCTGAGGATAACACAGAGAGATAAAGAATGGATGTTGCTTGAATGCCAGAAAACATTGGGACCATACTCTGCCATGCTTTGTTATGCAATGATTCCAGACTACGTGCTACTGGCCTGCTGTGGTAATGGAGGAAGGGATAAGGCTGCCATCCCTAGAAACTTTTTGCAAAGGCTTTGGGAGTACATCCAGGAAAGCTTCACTGAGATGTCCCTGGAGGATTTCCACTCCATTCCCATACACGTTAACAGACTTTTCCAGTAGCTGTACTGGCCATGAATACATCCCAAATCTTCAGGGCAAATTAATGATTAAACACGCTTGCTTTTAAACCATGTACAATATTTACAAAGATACACTCACCAGAGGTGCCTTCGCTGCCTTCAAGATCCGTGAGCCTGCCTTGGGTGGGTTGGGAGGGTACTGACTCCAGGGTGATAAACAGTTCCTGGCTGTCGGGGAAAACGTTTTCTCCGCTTCCTTGCTGTGCGCTAACTTCAACATCCTCCTCTTCCTCATTCCCTAAATCCGCTTCCCTGTTGCATAATAATCCATTGACAGAGACAAAGCACAGGGGTGGGGTAGTTGTAGGGGCACCCTCTAGAATGGCATTCAGCTCATCATACAAGCGATAGGTCTGGTGTACTGCTCTGGAGCGGCCGTTTGCCTCTCTGGTTTTTTGGAAGGCTTGCCTCAGCTCCTTAAGTTTCACGCAGCACTGTTGCAGGTCCCTGTTATGGCCTCTTTCCTTCATGCCCTTTGAGATTTTTTCAAATATTCCGGCATTTCGTCTTTTGGAGTGGAGTTCTGATAGCATGGATTCATCTCCCCATGCAGCAATCAGATCCAGTACCTCCCATTTGGTCCATGCTGGAGCTCTTTTGCGATTCTGGGACTTCATGGTCACGTGTGCTGATGAGTTCTGTATGGTCGCCTGTGCTGATCAGCTCTCCACACTGGGCAAACAGGAAATGAAATTCAAAAGTTCATGGGGCTTTTCCTGTCTACCTGACCAGTGCATTGGAGTTGAGAGTGCTGTCCAGAGTGGTCACAATGGAGCACTCTGGGATATCTTCTGGAGGCCAATACCGTCAAATTGTGTCCACTCTACCCCAAATTCGACCCACCAAGGTCGATTTCAGTGCTAATCCCCATAATTGATTTTAAGAGCCCTTTAAGTCGACAGAAATGGCTGCATTGTGTGGACGGGTGCAGGGTAAAATCGATCTAACGCTGCTAAATTCGACCTAAACTCATAGTGTAGGCCAAGGCTAACATAACCCAGCAATGTCCAGGAAATTTAAAGCTGAAGTTACAGTTAAAAACAATGATGTTACACAGGGATGGCTCGAGGCACCAGCACACCAAGGGCGTGCCTGGGGCGGCAAGCCATGGAGGGTGCCCTGCCGGACGCCGCGAGGGCGGCAGGCACATTGCCTTCAGCGGCATGGCTGTGGAGGGTCCGCTGGTCCAGCGGCTTCGACAGACTTCCTGCAGGCTGCCGCTGAATCCGTGGGACCGGGTACCTCACGCAGGCAAGCTGCCGAAGGCAGCCTGCCTGCCGTGCTTGGGGAGGCAAAATACCTAGAGCCGCCCCTGACAGTTACTGCTGGATGCAGTTTGGAGATGTCAGCTACCAGGCATCTCTGCTCTATACTAGACCCATGAGGCCTTAAATTTAACTACTGCTCTCATTTAGTCAGAGACAAAAATTCCAATAAACTCAATGGAACCCTTTATGGTACGTGTGCTGAAAGTGTTTTTATGTGAGTTACAAATACACTTTAGTTGTCTTAAAATGGACTAAACCCTGAAGACATTGTTCAATCAAAATTGCCATTTGACTTCAAATGGAATTTTTTCCTGACTAAGGAATGAAGAAATTAGCTAGTATTATGGAGTTCTGTTCTATATCTTATGTACAAACGCAGTGCTACAAATCACAAAATCATCTTTACTAACTCTTATTTTTAGTAAGAGACAGTTTGTTCATGGCACAGGTTCAAGTTTTTGGTGGTCATTCATTGAGTTCCCTGAATAAATAGTCACATCTTAAAGGATTTTTCATCTATCTCAGAGCTGAAAAATATGACTGCCTGTAGTATATCAATATTCCTGTTCTTGCTACAGATATTACCCTGGTCACCTTAACAAATCAATTGTGATTCTATAGACAGTGCTTCTGAGGCTGCCTGTGTTTTAACTTTATGTTGTCTAATGTTGCTCAGAGAAGGCTATAAGGTTAAAAATGCTAGGAGCCGTGGAAACCTTTTCTACACTAGTACTCCTAGCATTGCTGGAACAGCACCAGCACTAGGAAAAGGCAGGAAATATTTGCAAAAACACAAAAACCAAACAAACATACCTATAGTGTAGACAAGACCTAAGCATGTATCCACCTAGATAACAACAACAACAACATAGTACATTTCTGATTTCCTTTGGGACTACAAAGCAGAGCCCTTCCTTTCAGAAACTAATGATTTATAAATAAGTATGTATATGTATCATGTAAATGAGAGCTTGCAAATAGAGACACCCTTAATAGGATTGAGAAGAATTATAAAGGAGCTGACAAAGCAAGACATGGAAATAAATTAAAGCAGGCCTAGTAAAACAATAATCCAGGGCGTCTATCTTCCTCCCATCAGTCAAGGTTACTTGATTCAAATATAAAACAAAGTAAGAAATCCCTATGTGAAAATATTGACCCTTGTATCAACACTGGAATTAATTGAGCTTTCACTGATGTTAATGGAATTTCTGATTTTGACTTAAAAGGGAGCAGAGT
Organism: Chelonoidis abingdonii; assembly: GCF_003597395.2. Taxonomy (NCBI): domain Eukaryota; kingdom Metazoa; phylum Chordata; order Testudines; family Testudinidae; genus Chelonoidis; species Chelonoidis abingdonii. The sequence goes on from NC_133773.1 coordinate 95,388,268, forward strand.
TGTACCTATTGTCAAGTCATTCAGCAAACATAGCCTTTGATCCTGCAAATACTTACTCATAAGAGTTGGAGTTATCCCATGACTCCAATGGAAACACTCATGAATAAAAATTACTCACTGGAGTAAGGGTTTGCAAGAACAGAACCACATGTTTTAAAGCAAATCTGATTCTTCCCTATCTCAGTTAAGATATAACCCCAATGGATTTTAGATAGAATTCAAAATTCCTCTACATAAAACACAACCAAATTGTTGAGAAAAAAAACAAACAGATTTTGTCCACAATACTTGTGGACCAACATGAAAAAAGCATGAAATTTGATATTTTTAATAATAAAATATCACATTATATATATAATATAGGCACAGATTCAGTTAAATAAAGATTCCAGAAAAATCATTAAACTTGATAGAAGCTGAATTTTCAGTCTTGCTGAAACAACAATAAATTATGTCCCAAAAAATATGCCTGAATTTGGCATATGATTTGCATCTGATTTAATTTGATATTCTGGATACCTTTTGTGAATCTGCATATTTGGATATAACATTAGCTATGAGTTTACTGAGTTTCTATGTGGTGTTTTGTTTTGTTTGTTTCTAATAGCTACAAAGTTCTTGTAAATGCAATGTTGTAGCCGTGTCAGTCTCAGGATATTACAGAGACAAGGTGGGTGAGGTAATATATTTTATTGAACTAACTTCTGTTGATGAGAGAGAGACAAGTTTTTGAGCTACACAGAATTCTTCCTCAGGTATGGGAAAGTTATTCAAAGCATCACAGTTACATACTATGGCAAACCCAGAACAAATGGCTACAAAAGGAGGGGTAGTAATTAGTCCCAAGGGGTTAAAGGGCCTCTTCCAATTCACTGAGGAGAGATAGCCATGGGGAAATAAGGTTCAGCTGGAAAAGGAGTTATCAGGGAACTAATTAGGTTCAGCTGGCTCCAACTTCTGGAGACCCTTTTAAAACTCTCCCTGGGTGCCAAAGGGATGGGAGAGAGTGAGAGAAGCTGTTAGGTGCAGCAGGGTGTTGAACTCTGCCAGTAAAGAAGGCTGCATTCTGTCCCCAGAAGGGGAGAAAACAAGCACAAGGGACTGACTGAGGGAAGGATTAGCCAGACCCTGTGTTGCTAAGAAGGATTTGCTTTGCCCAAGCCTGTAGCTCCAATGCTTAAAATGACAGATCCTGCTGAGGAGAAGGTACTTTGCTACAATACAAAATCAAACAGACAGTTTAGCATAATACTTCTGGGAGCATTCTGCACCAAAAAATTAAAAATTCTGTACCCATGTTTTAAAATTCTGCATATTTTATTTGTCAAAATAATATAATCATACCAGTTTGAATTATTTTGGTAATTTTATTTTAAAATACCTTTCAGCAAGTAGGTCAATAATAATACAGCCAACAAAATAGATTCCCCCAGAAGTAGAGAGTTAAAGAAATCCCTATGACAACCCAGTTTCTGTTTCTCTGTTCTCTTTTTGTTGGGCACCTCAGTCTGGGTGTGTCACACAAGCCAGCTGTGCACATCTTGAGGGAAAACTCTGCCCTTCTGGTCTTGGACCTGTACCCCCAGAGCCCAGCTTTGGGGCACCCTCCACCCAGACACCTGCACCTCCATCCCTCAGAACCCAGCTGCAGGATACCCTCTGGTCCAGGAACCTGCATCCCCTGCCACCCAGAGTCCAGCTGTGGGGTGCCCACAAGTACACACACCCCTACTCCCATAGCCCAGGGATCCAGAGAGAGAGAAGCAGCTCGATGCTGGGTCTGGGACTTGTATGGAGTTTCCTGCACACTGCCTCCTTCCTTCAAGATGTGCTGAGAGCTGCAGCTGCCCAGAACCCTCCAGTTCTCCCTCTCCCTTCCACCAGCAGTGTTCTGTATTTGTGAGCTGGAGAGCTGGGCTCTGCTTGGTCCAGCAGTCACTAGTGGTGACCAGCAGATCGTGGCACCAATTCTGTGGGGAAAAAATGAAATTCTATGCAAAACATTAATTCTGTGCAAACTCTGCATTGTGTAGTGGCACAGAATTCCCCCAGCAGTAGCAGAAGTAGTTAGCATATATTATAAGGGACCACTGAAAGTCATGTGGCCTAACAAAACCTGCTTCAATACAGAAATAAAACCTCTTCTGACCACATGCCCCTAATTGTCACCTACCACCCCATCATCAAACAACTACAACATATACTCCCTGGGGACCCCATCCTGAATCCTGAACTCCCTCATCTGGCCTTCAAACAACCTCCCAAGCTCATCATCAGAAGCAAGCTCCCCACAGACCAGGTTTATGTACTCATGCTCTTTAAAGAGAGCAAACTATGGGCACGAGTCCCATCACCAGTGCTGGTGCAGTTTGGAAACCCCATTCTTTTAAAGCCAGCAATTACATCAGGAATATGTTTTATGCCCACCACTTTGAGGTAAACCTGATTTCCTCAGAAACCTCTGCCACCACTTTACCTACAGTCAATTTTCCAACACCAAACTGGTTGGCAATGATGTGTAGCAGTCTGGGATAGCCAGCTTTGAGAGGATTATAGCAACTCACTTCTGGACCAGGATGGTTGCCCTCACACGTGTGTCTTTAACTGGAGACTCGGGGCAAGTTGCCCACAAAGCTCCAGAAATGTAGCTTTCTTTATGAGAAGGTTCTGGAGCCACTGCTGGTCATCCCAAATCTGCATGATGACATGGTCCCACCAGTCTGTGGTTGTGGCCCTGCTCCAGAAGGTCTACTTAGGGGGCATCTTTGGCTGTACCAAGTGTCATGAGCAATATTAGCCAGTTTGAATCTGCCTTTTCTGTGTCCTCCTCCTCCTGGTTCATCATAACCTCTATCAGATGCCTTTGGTGGGTCAAAAAACACCACCAAAATGTCCACCAGCATTTCATCAAAGCTCTGCCTGTTTCCTGACACAGGAGTGATAGTTCAAGCAAAAAGTTATTCGAAAGGTGCTTCTTCTATGTTGCTAGCTCTGGTATCTGGGTGCACACAGATCAAAATGATGGCTCAGCAGGATGTGTTGGTGGGCTTTTCAAACTTCCTTTGATGTTCTGGGTGGACAGTCATGTTTTCCCACAGTGCAACATGATCAAACATGGTTTGAGTTGGGTCTGTGTACTGCAGTGTGGATGTTAATGGCATATTGGGCTACATTAGTGGAAGCATTGCCAATAAATCGAGGTGAGTGATTATTCCCCTCTATTCAGCACTGGTGAGGCCACATCTGGAGTATTGCATCCAGCTTTGGGCCTCCCACTACAGAAAGAATGTGGACAAATTGGAGAGAGTCCAGTGGAGGGCAACAAAAATGATTAGGGGGTTTGGTCACATGACTTCCAAGGAGATGCTGAGGGAACTGGGCTTTTTTAGTCTGCAGAAGAGAAGAGTGAGGGGAGGTTTGATAGCAGCCTTCAATTATCTGAAGGGGGGTTCCAAAGAGGATGGAGCTGGACTGTTCTCAGTGGTGGCAGATGACAGAACAAGAAACAACGGTCACAAGTTGCAGTGGGGGGGGTCTCGGTTGGATATTAGGAAACACTGTTTCACTAGGCCAGTGGTGAAGCACTGGAATGGATTACCTAGGGAAGTGGAGGAAGCTCTATCCTTAGAGGTTTTCAAGGCCTGGCTTGACAAAGCCCTGGCTGGGATGATTTAGTTGGTGTTGGTCCTGCTTTGAGCAGGGGGTTGGACTAGATGACCTTCTGAGGTCTCTTCCAATCCTAATCGTCTATGATTCTATGATGCCAGAGCCCCAGGTTTGAGCCTGGATTAAAAAATTCTTAATGTAGGGCTAAGAATCAATGTAGATGCTCAAGTCCTTGGTTCTCTTACCCAGGCCCAATGACTCAAGACCCACTTACACTGCAGTGTAGACTTACCCAAAGTACCTTCAGGGAAATTGTGAATTGAACCCTGAGGGAAGGACAGAAGGGAAACCTGTGGCAAAGCTAGGATCTGAACCAAATCTCCTGCGCTCTCAGTACCTTAACCACAAATCATACTTTCTTGTCAGCTTGTGATTAATTCTTTGCACTGTTATGTTCTGATGCATTTTTATGTTCTGACACAATTCTATACGAGTTTGTCTTTTTTTATAACCTAAGGTAGAGCAAGGAGATTTCTACTAATAGCTTTTCTTTCTCTGATAGCTAAAATAATATTTTTGCTTAGAATTGGCAAATATGATGTTATAAACAATAACATTTTAAAATAAACATATATGAAACATTTTACAGGTATTTTAAGCATCATGATGGGAACATTATAGTCCCTTCAAAACTGTATTAGTTTGGCTGAGCAGTTTCCAAATTGACTAAATCTGTAATTATTATTATTCTAGGCTATTTGATAAAATATGAAAGAATAAACAGTAAACCATATCTATTCCAGTGAAAAACCCTGGTACAATAATAATGTATGAATCTGCAATAAAAGTGATACAAAAATATCACCAGACAATATTGCTATGTAACACTTTTCTAATATCTTCCTTTTTCAGAACAGGAATTGTTCAATAGTCTTTGTCAAGTATATTCTTAGTATTCATAAGCTTCTGCTCAGATGAGGGATAATCGTGACTGTCACTGTCACTTTCATCTGCCTCTAAATCTCAAAATCCAGCACTAGGTCAAATAAATCCTTGTCTAATGACCACGCCCTAGTCTTGGATAATACAGAAAAGTATCATTAGATTGCTCATTTAAGAAATTCAGCAATAAGAAAATTAATACCTTGAAATGTTGATTATGTTTGGATTTTCATTGTGGCTGTTTACATTCAGCGTGGAAATGCTGACAACTTAAAGGACTGCAATCATTACTAGGACTAGATTACATTACCAAGGTAAGCACCCACAATAGCAAAGCACCCTGTGAAACAATAATATTGCTGTCTTTTTTTCCCACTTAAGTATTTTTTTTAATTTGCTTTATTCTAGATGTATCCTATTTTCTAGAGGGAAATCTAGATATTTTGTAACAAAACAGTGTTTAATGTAATATGACTGAATATTTTGTGTGTTGTTCTTCAATAATTAAAAGTAAGCAAATAGACGTACTGGGCCAAATTAATCCTAGTGTATCTCTATTGAAGTCACTACACCCCCGAAATCAGTGTAGATACAACAGGGGTGAATATGGACCATTGCCTATAGCAAAGTGAGAACTGGCTAATGTAAAAAAGCATAGCCGACGGAACGGCTAATCCTCCATTCATTACAATTCTGTACACGAATAATGCTCTCTTTTGTTTTCTTGCATCCTAAAGCTCTTGGCTTATCACTGGTAAAATAGTTTAAAAAAAAACAACAGTAAGTGTTTGGACATTTAGCTGTTCTTCATAGCTCTCTTATCTTTTTAAAAAGAGAATACATAGAGTCAGATTATTTGTGAAATTGATTACGTGATAATAATTGTGAAATATTTCTAAAGCAAAAGTCCATTTGCATTGCTTTGAATTCTAACTTCCTAAATATTATTATCTGTTGTTGTAGAATGGGCTAGAAGATAACAATCAGTATGCTAGTTTGTGCTAACATGATATTTTAACAAAAACGGTGTAGCTAGAGAATAAGGAAAAGCTATATTAACATAATTAATATAGTCAAGAAATACTTTGCTTAACATAACTTCAATACGGGCAGGGATTTTGACCCACAAGTGCTCAATAGAAATATCATGCTCACAGATCAGGCACACATAGGCGGACAGTTGTGTTGTCATTTCTACAGGACAATTTGGGGCTTCTGGGTTTAAAAATGTGGCCCTTAACTTCTGAAATTATCAAAAATATTCTTTAATGCTAATAGAACTTGAAGACAGGAGAAACAACCTGCACTATTTACTGAGATCCAAATTCTGACCCACTAATTTGGAACTATAGGGGGCCAAGTCCTTTCTGCTTCCATGTATAGGAGTTCCACACCAGCCTAATCAGAGCTATCAGGCTGGGAAAGAAGAGGCCTCAGAGTGGCTGCTCCACAGTCTGAATCAGTAGAACTAGGGTTGCTAATTTTCTAATTACAAAAAACTGAACACCCTTACCCCAGCCCTGTCCCTTCTCTGAGGCCCCACCCCCACTCACTCCAGCCCCCCTCCCTTTGTTGCTCACTCTCCCCAACCCTCACTCACTTTCACTGGGCTGGGGCAGGAGGTTGAGGTGCAAGGGGAGGTGAGGATTCCAGCTGGGAATGCAGGCTCTGGTTTAGGGCCAGTAACAAGTGGTTCAGGGTGCAGGAGGGGGCTCTGAGCTAGGGTGGGGGTTGGTATCTGGGAGAATCACCTGACTAGGACAGTGATAGTGACTATGAAATGCTAAGGGAGATTAGAGAGGCTATCAAAACAAAGAACTGAATAATAGTGGGGGGTTTCAATTATCCCATATTGAGTGGGTACATGTCACTTCAGGATGAAATGCAGAGACAAAATTTCTCAATACTTTAAATGACTGCTTCTTGGAGCAGCTGGTACAGGAACCCACAAGGGGAGAGCCAATTCTCAATTTAGTCCTGAATGGAGTGCAGGATCTGGTCCAAGAGGTAACTATAACAGGACCGCTTGGAAATAGTGACCATAATATAATAACATTTAACATCCCTGTGGTGGGAAGAACACCTCACCAGCCCAACACTGTGGCATTTAATTTCAGAAAGGGGAACTATGCAAAAATGAGGAGGTTAGTTAAACAGAAATTAAAAGGTAAGTGATTAGACTGAAATCCCTGAAAGCTGAATGGACACTTTTCAAAGACACTATAATAGGGCCCAACTTAAATGTATACCCCAAATTAAACAACACAGTAAAAGAACTAAAAAAGAGCCACTGTGTCTTAACAACCATGTGAAGGAAGCAGTGACAGATAAAAAGGCATCTTTTAAAAAGTGGAAGTCAAATCCTAGTGAGGTAAATAGAAAGGAGCATAAACACTGCCGAATTAAGTGTAAAAATGTAATAAGAAAAGCCAAAAAGGAGTTTGAAGAACAGCTAGCCAAAATCTCAAAAGGTAATAACAAACTGTTTTTTAAGTACATCAGAAGCAGAAAGCCTGCTAAACAACCAGTGGGCTCCCTGGCCGATCGAGATGCTAAAGGAACACTCAAAGACAATAAGGCCATTGCAGAGAAACTAAATGAATTATTTGCATCAGTCTTCACTGTTGAGGATGTGAGGGATTTCCCAAACCTAAGCCATCCTCTGTAGGTGACAAATCTGAGAAATTCTCACAGATTGAAGCGTCATTAGAGGAGGTTTTGGAATTAATTGATAAACTTAACAGTAACAAGTCACCGGGACCAGATGGCATTCACTTAAGAGTACTGGAAGAACTCAAATGTGAAATTGTGGAACTATTAACTATGGTTTGTAACCTGTCCTTTAAATTAGCTTTTGTACCCAATGACTGGAAGATAGCTAATGTAATGACAATATTTCAAAAGGGCTCTAGAGGTGATCCTGGCAATTACAGACTGGTAAGTCTAACATCAGTACCGGACAAATTAGTTAAAACATAGAAAAGAATAAATTGTCAGACACATAGAAGAAATAAATTGTTGGGCAAAAGTCAACATGGTTTCTGTAAAGGAAATCATGTCTTACTAATCTATTAGAGTTCTTTGAAGGGTCAACAAATGTGAGGACAAGGGATCCAGTGGACATAGTTACTTAGATTTCCAGAAAGCCTTGACAAGGTCCCTCACCAAAGGCGTTATGTAAATTAAGTTGTCATGGATAAGAGGAAATCCTTTTATGGGTTGAAGAAGTGTGTAAAGAACAGGGAACAAAGGGTAGGAATTAATGATAAATTTTTCAAATGGAGAGGGGTAACTGAGTTGGTCCCAGGTCAGTCCTGGACCAATCCTATTCAACTATTCTAAATAATTCTGGAGAAGGGGTAACAGAGATGGCAAAGTTTGTAGATGATACTAAACTGCTCAAGATAGTTAAAATCAAAGCAGACTGTGAAGAACTTTGAAAAGATCTCATGAAACCAAGTGATTGGGCAACAAAATGGCAAATGAATTTAATGTGGATAATGTAAAGTAACGCACACTGGAAAAAATAACTCTAACTATACATACAATATGATGGGGCTATTAGCTACACTAATAGGAAAGAGATCTTGAGTCATCGTGAATAGTTCTCTGAAGATGTCATGCAGTGTGCATCAGCAGTCAAAAAAGCAAACAGGATGTTGGATAATTAAAATAGGAATTGAGAATAAGATGAGATATTTTATTGCCCTTATATAATCCATGGTATACCCACATCTGAATACTGTGTACAGATGTGGTCTCCTCATTTCAAAAAATATATACTGCATTAGAAAAGGCTCAGAGAGGCAACTAAATGATGAGGGGTTTGGAACAGGTACCATATGAGGTGAGATTAAGAGGCTAGGACTTTTCACCTTGGAAAGAGGAGGCTAAGGGGGATATGATAGAGGTATATAAAATCATGAGTGATGTGGAGAAATGAATAAGGAAAAGTTATTTACTTGTTCCCTAATATAAGAATGAAATTAATGGGCAGCAGGTTTAAAACAAATAAAAGAGTTGTTTCCCACCAGTGCACAATCAACTGTGAACTCCTTGCCTGAGGAGTTGTGAAGGCTAGGACTATAACAGGGTTTAAAAAGAACTAGATAATTCATGGGCGTTAGTCCATTAATGGCTATTAGCCGAGATGGTAAGGAATGGCTTTCTTAGCCGCTGTTGTCAGAGGGTGGAGATGCATGACAGGAGAGAGATCACTTGGTCATTATATTAGGTTCATTCCCTCCGGGACCTGGCATGGCACTGTCGGCAGACAGGATATGGGCTGGATGCCTTTGGTCTGACCCAGTCTGGCCATTCTTGTGTTTTTATGAGGTGGTGAGGGGTGGGGCTGGGATGAGGAGTTTATGGGGTGAGGAGGGGGCTCTGGGTCTGGGTATGGTGTTTGAAGTGTGGGAGGGGGCTCAGGGCTGGGGCAAAGGGTTGGAATGTGAGAGGAGGTCAGAGTGTGGCTCTGGGAGAGAGTTTGGGTGTAGGAGGGTGCTCAGGGCTGGGGCAGGGGTGTGGGGTGCAGGAGGGGGTGTGGAGTGCAGGCTCTGGGAGGGAGTGTGGGTGTGGGAGGGAATTCCAACCAGGGGTAGAGGGTTGGGGTGCAGGATTTGGGAGGGAATTAGGGTGCGAGACAGAGTTCCAACCTGGGGCAGGGGGCTCAGGGTGCATGCTCCAGCCAGGTGTCACTTACCTCAGGTGGCTCCAGGTCAGTGGTACAGTGGTGCTAAAGTAGGCACCCTGCCTGCTCTGGTTCCCTGCTGCTCCTGGAAGCAGCCAGCATGTCAGGCCCTGAGGCAGAGGTGCAACCAGGCGACTGCGTGGTTCCCAGCCAATGGGAGCTGCAAAGCTGGCGCTTGGGGTGGGGTCAGCATGCAAAGCTTCTCTGGCCACCCTTGTGCCTAGGGGCTGCAGGGACATGCTGGCCACTTCCAGGAGCTGCATAGAGCCAGGGCAGGCAGGGTGCCTGCCTTAACTCCACTGCACCACTGACCAGACTTTTGATGGCCCAGTCAGCAGTGCTGACTAGAGCTGCCAGGATCCCTTTTCAACTGGCCATTCAGGTTAAACTGGGTCACCTGGCAACCCTACTCACAGGGCATCTATAGATTCTGACCCATCTGTATCTTTTGTGGAGTGATGTATGGATATGAGCCCAAGGATCTCAGGGGAACATGCGGCTCAGCCAAAGCCTCCAAATTCCAGTGCTTGAGCATGAGGGAGGGTTTGAAGGGTCTCTACTGTCTCCTTTTCACTTCCAATATCTTTGCAGGAAGAATGTTTCAATCCCATTGGTTCCCTGTCCCCAGCTGACAGTTCCTTTTAAAAGTTCTCAGCCAAGACTATACATTGCAATGATTGCCCCTTAGGCTGGTTGGAAAAGCCTTATGGGGTGGTTCCATTTGAATGAGGTCAGTGACAAGAAGTTGGAGTAACCTTGGTGTAATCCATTTATTTACTGAAATATACACAAAGTCCTGTTTCTTTGAACAGCAGAGGACCAGCTTTTGCAGAAATTCTAAGCTAAATATTCCAGCCTGATACCCAAGAAGCCTCTGTTTTCTTATGTTGTTCCACACAACAATTTTAAGGCTCTTACAGAGCCCACAAACCGTCTCCTGCAGCATAACACAAAATCTCTCCAAATATTGTTTGCTGGATGCTTAACACTGTTTTGGATTCAGTGCCCTGCCCACTCTGTGCAGCCTTACCACATGAAGGGGCTTCAGCTGAGTGCTTGACCCACACCAGTATTAGTGACCCTCTGGATGAAACAATTTTATGACATCTCAACTTTCTATGGACAGATTAGTCACATGTGATTATATTAACAACATTTACTGAGTAACCCTTAGCCCCTTTCATAACTAGGGGGTTGCACACTTCATAGCTTCTATAGGCTGATTGGATTGCACACACTGGTGCTCCTTACATTCCTCCAATCCTCTTCCCACTGTCTACCAAGTAACCTGAATTCCACCCTCCCATCACCTGTTGCAACTCCCCTCTGACTCATGCCAAGGGCTGTGTGTGGCCCATTTCTAGCTCCCCCTATCGTTGTTCCCCATTCTCTCCCCTGCTAGGGGCTCTGGATGCATCCCCTATCCCCCCCATCCCTTTTTTCTGCCCCCAGTCAATTTTGTTAGAAAAGAGATTTCACCTGTGAAGGGTAAACAGTATTTCTGCCTTTGTCCAGTATTGTGTTTTGACCAGGAAGATGCACAGCTTTAATTTATACTAATGATCCAAATTGGATCTTTTAAACAGCTTCTTCAGAGAGTGGTTGAATCAGGGTGGATCTGAGTTGCCTTTGGGTGCCAGCGTTACCCACTTTTAATATTGCCCCCCATCCGTGTGTGGAGATACAGCTGGCTAATACATCTGATGTAGTTTCAATCCCTAAGGCTGCAGCAATCCAGTGAAAATCCTCCTTCCAGCACCTGTGCCATGGTTGACTCATTGGTTAGGTCTTAGAAATGTGTTTCTTATGTGACTACCTCCTTACAGCTAAGCCATACCATTAACCATTTTAAAGCCTGACAGCAATATCACAAGATATAATAGAATGATACTTCTTAGTATTCAATCTTAATCTTTTTATTTTATGGACTGTAGTAGATATCTACATAGCCTGCATGAACTGCCTATTTGCCTGTTGGAAACAGAGTTTCCTCTTAGCTCTCCCACATGAAATGGGTTAGGCAACTGGGAATGGTGTCTTCAGTTTCACTGGATAAAACAAAGACATAATCCACCAACAAATACATCATATTCCTGTTTAGTTTAGCAGACACATGCTAAAGCAGCATCACAATGCTTCTTCCATCATCTTCCCAGCAGCAGGCTGAATTGAATGGCAAAGGTTTTTTCATCGAGTGATCCCATCAGTGGCATTTTACTGCACTTCTCAGCAGCACAGCAAATCATGAATGGGTCTTTTTTGAAGTAATTCCTGTCAGTTACTGGCAATTTCAAAACTGTCATCTTCATGCAGCTCCAGGTGCTTTTGCATTTCAAGTTTAAACTGACAGGCTGATTGAAATTGTGCATGTGAATTACTCAGGACAGGCAACTGAATAACATGCTGAGTATCGTGACTCAATTTTACCAGCATTTCTGAAAGGATTTTAAAAAACACCTACATTTATTTTGTAACTGAACACTGAGATTGCATATTAACCAGAATACATTGTGCAAGGGCTAGAGTACCAATTTTAGTTCATGATTTGCTATGAAATTCACTTTCCAACAGTAAAACTTCATGTCAGGCACAGGTCTCTTATTCATGTGACTGCATGGTACTCTATCTAAGGAACTTAACTGGCCTCCATCAACATTATATTGGAGTGCTTCACAATCTTTAATAATTTTATCCACACAACCCTGTGAGGTAGGGAAGTGCATTTAACAGATGGGGAACTGAAGCAGAGAGACTAAGTGTTGTGCCCAAGATCACACAGAAAGTCTGTGACAGAGCAATGAATTGAACCTGGGTCTCTCAAATCCCAGGCTAGTATCTTAACTACCCTAAATCATCATTCTTGTCTTACTCAGCTATACAACAGGCATGTTTGAAAAACCTAAATGATTCCACATGGAGGGCCCCTACCATGGTCCCAGTAAATTGGGAGTTTTGCTGTTGACTTCATGGGGACCACCAGAGGGACCAAGAAAGCAAACTCTCTTAGCAACTACTGTCTTTGTGAGTTCCTAGGAGAGCATTAAGAGTGAAATAAGTCACAAATCTTGCTTTGAAATGACCGGGATTCCACCCTACATATTTAGTAGGCAAAGATATTGGTCCTGATTCTCCTGCCACTGACAGCAGTTTAAAACTAGAGTAATTCCACTGACTTCAGTAGAAGTATTCCTGATTTACACCAGGGTGAGAGGAGAATCAGCTCCATTACATTTATTCTAAAGTTTTAGTACACTGGGGAACTGAACTGCATTCAGTTTTGCAATTTGTGGCTTGCACTCAGACCTAGAGTCTAATCTCACATCTCTTTAATCTTAGAGTCATATTTTATCATTTTTATTACTTCTTAGTTGTATTGCAGCAGCAGCTAAAGGCACCAATCAGGAGCAGGGCCCATTTGTGCCAGGCACTGTACAAACACATAGAAAGACACAGCCTTTGCCCTGACATGCTTGCAATCTAACCAAGGGCAAGATGCGACAAGTGGCTGTGAAAAATAACTGGAAGAAGAGAGGAGGGAGGATAAGGGCAGTATGCTTCAGCTAGAGTGCCTTTGCAATTTGTTGTTGTAATGAGGGGAGTACTTGACATATTTTATACTTAATACCCCAATAAAAATAGAAAAAATATTAAGTCACATATTAAGCCTGAAGCCAAACTACTGACAGACACACAACTTCCACGGACTTCTGGGAGAGCTACACATGTGTCAAGAACTATAGAATCAGGTACATTATATAGAGCTAGATTTTAATGCTGTGATACAAGTATTGTGAATAGAGACAATGTGTTCTATGTAAAAACAATGAGGGCTTTCGTGGGCTAGAATTCCCTTCATCAGATCTGATGAAGTAGGTTCTAGAACCTAGGTATAGAACCATAAAAGTACTTTTTTTCATTTTGAAATGATTCCTCCCCTCTCACCCAAGGAGTAACAATCTGACCATGAAGGTTGGTGTGATTAACACCCATCACTCCTACATAAATATTCCCAGGCTGGCAGTACAGGATGCTGATGTGGGCGTAGGAAGGATAGAGAATGGATACAGGAGGTAAGTCAAGTATACTAAGTAGGTCAAATTCTGCTCTTGGGATTTTTTAATTTGTATTAGTTTGCATGGGAGTGATGGGGACAGGTGTTTGTCCCTGTCTTGGTATCTTCTCTCTTCCATTGATAAGAAGTTTAGCTTTTAACCTACCTGTGATACATTGCCCATTGTAATTAATTAGGATAAGGTAAAATGTGACTATATTTGTTAGTCAAATGATTTGGCTTCCTTAAAAATGAAGTTTAACTAGTCAAAAATACATTCAAATAGTCATTACCAAGTTTTCACCACCCAGCAAAGTGGCTCATGCCTTGAGTTGGGACAATACTGCAAAAAGTATAGCTGTGAGTAAATCCCACTTTGCTGGCATTCACAACTTTCTTTATCTAATTATTTGTAGATGTTCAACTGAGCCACTTTTTATTCACAAGAAAGTCCACTGAAATCTGAGCAAGATGAATACTATTCTGAATAAATATTTGTCAGCATTAAACACTGGGAGACCATTTTTTGCAGAGAACCACCACACAGTTACAAATATTTGTAGATAATTTTACACACCGAAAAGGGGATTTTTTCAGATTTCTAAAGTTTAGTTCACCAAAGCAGGGAACTGAAATAATATCCTGTGACTCAGATGATTGATCATATAGCAAAAAAAGTGAATAACTTTTTATTCTGACTGCTCATAGGCTAATGCTTTCATATTTGGCTGTCCAAATTTCGACTCCTCAATCCATGTTTTGGCTTCTAAACAAAAAGTATTCTGATATTCAGAGATGCTGAACACTCAGAGCTCTCACTGAAGTTAAATTGTAGCCTATGGTTTGTTTACAAGCTGGTCACTATGGCCACATTTTTCAAACCTGAGTGCCTAAAGTCAAACTCTAAGTTTAGACAATTAAATAAAAGTGTCCTGATGAGCACCTGCAGCCAGGCCAGTCCAGTCCTATCGATTTCAGTGGGAGTTACAGGTGTTCAGCACAAAATTTTGCATGCAGGTTTTGCTTGAGGAATATCTAACTAGATAATTTCAATGTACAAGTGCACATCTGGTATAGCTGCAATTTTGGAGGCTGGTTTAAAAAAATGACCCCCAAAACAGGTGAATTTTAAAGTTAAATGAAAAGTGTGCTAAACCCAGAAATGTGTGCTCAGAGCTGTCATTAAGAGTCAGTAGGGGGCATTCAACAGACATGTTAATTTAATTTGGTAAAACTGCTATTCCCTCTGCTATGAAATCCACTTTCTCATTCACTAAAGAAGGCATCATGGATTGCATAGGAACATCCTATAACCAAGTAGTGGTACACTGATATAGGGGTACATTTTCCTCTTGACGTAAATATGTAACTTAATCCCTAACTCTGCAAAGATTTTGCGTGCTCTTAACTTTACACATGTGGGTAGTCCCACTGACTTTCCAAGGTTGGGGCCTTAGATTTGTACATTTCTGCAGTACCAGGGTCTATGTGGGGGACAGGTACTGAAAATTCTTCTGTGTTTTGTAGAGTTCCCAGCACATTCTCAATGCTTAACAAATAACAAAAGTCCATACCAAAAATAATGTTAATGCAACTTTAAGGTTTAGAGATAAAACACATAAGTAAATCATGCCTGGGGACCACTATTTATGAATTAGCAAAACCAACAAAGAGTCCTTGTGGCACCTTAGAGACTAACAAATTTATTTGAGCATAAGCTTTTGTGGGATAAAACCCACTTCATCAGATGCATATAGTGAAAAATTCAGTAAGCAGTATATATTTGAAAAGTTGGGAGTTGCCTTACCAAGTGTGTGTGTGGGGTCAATGCTAACAAGGCCAATTCAATTGTAGAAGTGGCATATTCTCAACAGTTGATTACTTTTGTAATGCTAACGAGGCCAATGCAATCAAGTGGCTAAGAGTTCTGTGGCACCTTATAGACTAACAAACATATTGGAGCATGAGCTTTCGAATTCACCCACGAAAGCTCATGCTCCAATATGTTTGTTAGTCTGTAGGGTGCCACAGAACTCTTCGCCGCTTTTACAGATCCAGACCAACACGGCTACTCCTCTGATACTTAATGCAATCAGGGTGGATGTCACCCATTTCCAACAGTTGACAAGAAAGTATAAGTATCAGCAGAGGGAAAATTACTACAAAAAACTCCAAACTTCATATATATACTGCTTACTGTATTTTTCACTACATGCATCTGATGAAGTGGGTTTTAGCTTTTGCTCACAAAAGCTTATGACCAAATAAATTTCTTAGTCTATAAGGTACCATAAGGACCCCTCATTGTTTTTGCTGATACAGACTAACAGAGCTACTGCTCTGAAACCTATTATGAATTGTTGCTCTAGTATGATAGATAATTTCTTCATTGTACATACTGTTTAATTATAGGTCTCTGGCTGAAGCATATGATAGTTCATCCATATTACAAACACAGGAGCATGGGGACAGCTGCAGTGGTTATTCTTCCACAAACAACTCACAGGCAGTGAAAGGAGTGCTACATAGGTGAGTTACATCCCAGGAATCCATGTTTTGCACGGTGTACCTACATATTTATGTGTTTACCTATCCATGTATCCATTTATTTACACAAGTTGAGTGGAGATATTTTGGTAATCTTTCTCACATTTAAAATCGCTATTTTAGGGGGACATTCTTGAGTTTACATTTAAAACTTGACATATATACATTATTTTTGGAAGGAAACACTTTCAAATCTAAGCAACTGAGAAACTCTCAGCAGTAATCACTATTATATGAAATCTATGGCTTGGTGCCAAATTTGTTTCTGGTAATTAATTATACCAATAATTATTGCATTAGCACCTAGAATCCCCAACCCAGGGCCGGGCCGGGCCCCATTGCATGAGGCAGTGTACATACACATCATTAGTAAGAAACAATCCCTGCCCCAAAGAGTCTCTTCAGCTTTGTTTTTTCCCATCAGTTGGGGTTGGCAGCTCTTGTTCTTTGTTTCCAAACATTTCTGTCAAGTGTGTCTTCCAAGCTGACACCAACCTTCTTCATATCCTTCAGCATCTCAAACCACCTTTTTCAGAGTCTTCCTCAGGGTCTCTGTCCCATCACTAATAGCTCTTCTACTCTCTGGTCAACATATCCCACATCTCTGACCCTAAAAGTGTATATAATCTCAAGCAGGGCCGCCCAGAGGAGGGAGGCAAGTGAGGCAATTTGCCCCACGCCCTGGGCCCTGCAAGGGCCCCCATGAGAGTTTTTCAGGGCCCCTGGAGCAGGGTCCTTCACTCACTCCGGGGTCCCAGAAAACTTTCGTGGGGCCCAGGCCCCCGGAGCTTCTTCCACTCCGGGTCTTCGGTGGTGGGGGGTCCTTCTGCTCCGGGGTGGAAGAACCCCCCGCCACCGAATTACCGCCGAAGACCCAGTTCTTCGGTGGTGGGTCCCGCTTCGGCCGTAAATCAGCAGGGGGGGACCCCTGCTGTGGGTCTTCGGGGCACTTTGGCGGCGGGTCCCGGAACGAAAGGACCTCCTGCCGTCGAATTGCCGCTGAAGACTTCAGGCCCCCTGAATCCTCTAGGCAGCCCTGATCTAAAGACAAGACAGACAAAGTTTGGTAGAAAGTTGGGGACTAGAGAAATTAAGTGACTCACTCAAGGTCACAAAGTCAGGCTGTGATCGCACTGGAAATTGAACTCCAATTTATTTAGTCCCGAGATTTGGGGCAGGGACTGTCTTTTTTGTTTGTACAGTGCTTAGCACACCGTGGTCCTGCACTATGATTGGGGCACCTAGGTGCTACTGCAATACAAACAGTAAAATATAATAATGATGTAAGCAGAGTCAGGATGAGCGCTACCCTGACATCTGGTGGTGAATTGTAGGGAGTGTGGAAAGAATTTCAAGAATTTCAAAGAGTGTGGAAAGATTTGCATTGGCATCCACCCCCTACTTAGCATAAGCCCACAGCAGACTGGGATGGTTATTTTAACGGCTCTGGGATCCCCAATTTCTTTGTTATTGGGCAGGAGGAAAAAAAAAGTTTGTCACCCTGACTGTGTGAATGGGGAGCTGTGGGACTGCTTTGTGACAGAGATGACTCAACCTCACTTGGGTAGTACTTGCTAAACATGGGTTCCAAAACCCCATGAATTGAGAGAGGTTGGGGACTGGTGTGTGTACCTGATGGTATGGACCCCTTCTGAGGGCCTGGAACACCAATTGCACATCCTCCTCTCTCCAATGTTAAAGAGTAGAGCTAATTTTGATTCCATTAGGAGTCCATCTAGAGACAGCTGAGCTGAATTCATGTTGGGCCAATGGTGCACCAGCACCAGGGCTCTCCTACTAAGAGCTGAAATCACTGGAAGAGCTGAGCTGAGATCACTGAGTGTTGTGTTAACCCATGGGGGAACCTGAAGACCTATTGTTAAGTGGCTGGCAGAGTGGAGCAGTTTGCAGCGTGTTGGAGAAATTTTGAGACTACTTGTATGGCGCTCAGTTACAGGTGTGGACAGACAACAACCCACTGACTTATGTGTTAACAAGTGCTAAACTGGATGCTACAGGGCAAAGATGGGTGGCCGCTTTGGCTAGCTACAACTTCAGCATTCAATACCGATCAGGGAGAAGCAATGTAGATGCAGATGCATTGTCCAGGTGTCCACAGGCACCAGGACTTGCTGTGATACCTACGGATGGAGTGAGAGCTATTTGCAGTGTAAGTCGCCGAGAGCCGGAGGCCCATGACAGCCTTCATGGATGTGTTGCTGAAACTTTGGGCCTACCACCTGAAGGCGTGACTTCTGCTTCAGTGAACTATATTGCTTTGGACCAATCTCCCTTGCCCATGCTCAATGCGGCTGACTGGCAGGAAGCCCGGCTGCAAGACACTGACATTCATGATACACTACTTGCCAAAAGGGAGGGGCGAGGCTCAGCTGCAGTTATTCCCCCTACCCCAGAAGGCAAACTACTATTGAGAGAATGGACCAAACTAAAACTGATTCAGGGAGTGCTACACCGCATGACCACAGACCCTCTAGAAAAGCAACGGAATCAACTAGTGCTGCCGAAAGAGTACAGAGCCCTGGCCATGAGGGCCCTGCATGACGACTTTGGACATTTAGGGATGGAGAGGACCCTGGAACTTATCCGCAGTACATTCTATTGGCCCCGGATGGCTGAAGATGTTCGCAGGAAATGTGAGACCTGCGTGCGATATGTTCAAAGGAAAACTCTGCCCATGAGGGCAGCATATCTGAAGAACATCACCAGCAACAAACCTCTGGAGCAGGTTTGCATTGATTTCTTATCTTTAGTAGTGGACAAGAGGAATATTGGGAACATTCTAGTAGTGACTGACCATTATATGCGATATGCGCAGGCGTATCCCACACGTGATCAGAGGGCCACCACTGTCGCTCAAGTACTGTGGGAAAAATATTTCTCAGTTCATGGATTCCCAGCCCGGATACACTTGGATCAGGGATGAGACTTTGAGAGTCACCTTCTTAAGGAGGTGCTCAGAATAGCAGGAATTAAAAAGTCGAGGACAACACCTTATCACCTGCAAGGTGACCCTCAGCCAGAGATGTTCAACCGAACCCTATTAGATATGTTAGGGACTTTGTGGCCAGAGCAGAAGGCAACCTGGAGCCAACATGTTGCATTTCTGGTGCACACCTACAACCCCACAAAGAACGATGCTACAGGGGTCACCCCATATCTCTTGATGTTTGGGCGAGAACCAAGATTACCCATGGATCTGTGCTTTGGTGTATCAGAGGATGGCGATAGCTATGAAACCCATCAACAATATGTATCCCGACTACAAGAAAAGCTGCGGGATGCTTATCATTTAGCTACGTCTGCAGCTTGGAAGAACGCAGACCACAACAAACATTGATATGATGCTAGGGTGCGTCTGCAAGAGCTCAAACCAGGGGACAGAGTCCTGCTGCGAAATTTGGGTGTTGCTGGCAAACACAAGATAGCTGACAGATGGAAGGCAATACCTTACTTGGTGATGGAAAGCTAGGAGACCTTCCAGTCTACAAAGTCAAACCTGAAGAAGGTCCAGGGAAGACCAAAACCGTGCATAGAAACCTTTTGCTCCCTGTGGGGGAATTGGTAGGCAGCCCTTATGAGATGAGCCGCAACTGGGCAGAACATAGGTACTGTACCGAAGCCGCCCTCCAACGTGGACAGCTGGCCTTCTGCAGCTAATTTACCCCTACTCGGCACATCTGACAGTGAGTCTGAGGAGGAAGACACAACCATGGTGTATCCTGGGATGAAGACAAGATTCCAGTCTCAATCAGCTGAATCAAAAGAGAGCACCTCCTCTTCTGCCCTAAAACCTATGGCAGAAGTATTTAGGCCCTTTCCTGACACTCCTGACCACTGGTGGCAACCCCTGTGTGATTGACATACACAGGTATTGGACACGAGTGGCGGACATTCGATGGGGGATGTCCTGAGCACATTCTACTCCACTGTTAAGAACTAAAATGCAGGGCCTATGCCATATCGGAGAACTCACAGGAAACTCCCCATCCATCTCAAGAGGATGTCCTCCTACCACAAGCAACAGAGACTTCTCAAGCGAGCAGATATCAAGCCAGTGGAAACAGTTACTTCTGATGCACTATGATAGTGAGAGCCATACATTTAGCATACAGGTTTGTGGAGGAAGCTAAAAGATGGGCTATCTTTAGGCCCTTTGCGAGGGACTAGTGAGTGGTTATATAGGAATGTGATGCGGACGACAAATTTCAGCAGAGGGGGATGTAAGATAGATCCAGATGAGCCTACTGAATCTGGTGCGTGAATTGTAGAGTGTTGGAAGACTTTCAAGATTTTCAAAGACGATGTGGAAAAGATTTTTGCATTGGCCATCCACTGCCCACTTAGCATAAGCCCACAGCAGATGGGATGGTTATTTTAAGCTCTGGTCCCCAATTTCTTTTTGTTATTGGCAGAGGGAAAAAAAAGTTTGTCACCCTTGCGTCGTGAAATCGGACTGTGGATCTGCTTTGTACAGAGATGACTCAACTCCTGGTAAGGGTACTGCTAAAACATGGGTTCCAAACCCCTGAATGATGAGTTGGACTGTGTGGTGTACCTGTGGTATGGACCATCTGGGGCCTGGAACACATTGCACATCCTCTCTCTCCAATTTAAGAGTCCTAGAGCTTAATTTTGATTCCATTAGGAGTCCATCTAGAGACGCTGAGCTGAATTCAGGTTGGGGCATGCAGGTGCACGGCACCAGGGCTCCCTACTAAGAGCTGAAATCACAGGAAGAGCTGAAGTTGCGATCACTGAGTGCTGTGTTAACCCGTGGCGGGGCACTGAGGACCTATTGTAAAAGCGGCTGCCAGGGCGGAGCAGTTGCAGCGGTCGTACCTTACTGGGCAGCCCATGAACAGTAAGAGCGGAAAGTGAAGTGAGTTTGCTAAGGGACATCGCTGCGTCGGAGCGGACACAGCCTGTTGGAACCTGGATGGGCAGAGTCGATGCAGATGAGGCTGCGCAGAATCCATGGGAGAGTGAGAGTACGTTGGCCTGGCCCACGTAACGGTGCCCCTTACATCCGGTCGCCTGGGACTCCCCCCACTTTCCACATCAGGCTGGGCACCATAATACACAAACAAGGGCGAGAAAAGTAAACGTATTTAAAGAAATTCCTGCTCACTTAACTCTGCCGTGCGGATACAAACTGTCCATCTTCAGTTGCAGAGAAGAGTTAGTGGCCGAAGTCTGTACAAAACTATAGCATTGTTGATGCATGTAAGTAAAGACTGTACCAGTAATGCAAATAACAAGGGCAGGGGTATCGGACCATTAAGGTAGCGCAGTCTGTCTAGGATTCATACAGGCGAGGGGAGGTGGAAACTTTTTTTCTGTACGCTGACTTTCCTAACTTTTCTGTGACTTTGCATCCTTATTTTTTTCATGCACTTTATGCAATATATTCACATTATTTAGACAACGGGAGCCAACTGCATGACGGTGAGCGGGTTGTGATTGGTTTATGGACAATGTGTGCTAATGTGGCTGTGGGGTGAGATTGAATACAAAGAGACCCAACTGCTTCAAGAACCACGCACTAACCAACGGTGCGGAAAGACATACGCCAATGTATTGAGTGGGGTTTTGTTAGGTTTGTTTATTAATCCTAGTGTTTGACTTGACACAGAAGCCCTGTGTTGTGGTGTTTCTCCGTGGACTGCTTGCCATTGTTCTTTCCTTATATTAAAAATTTTCTACACTCAGACCCTCCAGTCTGCTCTGCCCCGCCACGACCTCCTTATGTCGACTCCTCTTGCCCCTTGTTCATTTGCTATTAGCTTACAGTCTTTTACTTACCTGATTCACAGCTAAGTGGTGTGCGGGTGACGCTGGCCGGCGTCAGCACAACCGCGCCGAAAGCACCCAGTGGAGGAGGCCCACAACAAGAATTGCCTCCTACGAGGCACCCGGAGTGGTGGGTGTGGTATGTAAGTGTCCCAGGTCACTGGGTGGGGGCTCAAGCCTGTTATGCATGGTATTATTAAAACGGAACCCCTGGATACTAAACCCGGCCCTTGTTGCTACCAACTCAGAGAGGCAGAAGGGTTACAATAATAATAATAATTAATTAATAAATAATGCAGTACCTTAAGCACAAGACCATCCTTCCTCTCTCTAATAAGAAGAGTTGGTCCAGGGAGGATTTTGGCTTGTGATTTTTAAACATTTTGTTTACTGCAGAATCAGCCAGTCAACAAAGGGAGCACTAGTTAACCAAAGGAAATTAATAAAACAAGCAATCTGGATTGCTGTGTTGAGCTGACATCACTGTTATTATCAGTGACACTGATACACAAATAAGGAACAAAAACCACAATTTTTTCCCCCACTGAAAACCCAGAAGAAAAATGTGTTCCAACTGTAAAAGGAACAAATTCATAGGACAAGAAATCTTATTTTCAGGCTTTTAAGTGAGAATTACAAACAATGCAATATAAGAAAACAGTGTGGACTGATTTAAATCAAAGTGAATTAAATCACAGATTTTAATCAGCAAGAAGAAAACCTGGATTTAAATTAATGTTCATCTTGTTTTGAATTTGAACTTTCTTTATTTTCTTAAAGAAAGGTTGGTAACTATTAAAACATGTTGATAGCTTTTACACTAAATTTGATACTTCTTTTTGCTAACCAGGATACATTATATCTAAATTTATATAAGCAATTATATAGCATAACATACCAGCAGATTCTTAATTTTTGCATTTTTTACTATGTTAGAAATAATGAATGATATTTCTTATTTACTAGATGATTAACTGTGTTTTTTTTTACTTGTGATTTGTATCATACTGTATTTGGATAGAAATTATAATTCAATTAAAAATGTACAAAACCACCATTTTAAAATGGTTTGCTAGCTAACTCCAACTACCTTAATATGTTGGATACATAATGTTTATTGAAACATATTTTGCATTTAAAATTAACTGATTCATTAAATGAAGGAAGTATTATCTCCTGTTTGTGAACTGAAATAATTGTTTCTGGTCATCACATCCTCCACAATTTTAGAACTAGTTAGTATAGCTCATCCTCTCACACCTCATAGCTTGGAAGAGAAAAAGAAGCTTTCCTGCTTTTTCAACTCCTAATTTATTTCTCAACTTTGATTCAACTAGTCATTAAACTGAACTAGTGGAATAAACTGAAGTGAAGAAAATATTCTCCTTGCACTTGCAGAAGAGGCTATTGCAGTCAAAAGCTGGTTTAGCACTTCAACAAACTTTGGTTTCAAGTGCTTAACCAGTGACTTTCATCAGTTCAGTGGTTTGACTTTCTTTAAAATTTTGGCAGCAAACATGTACTGCTTGATTTTTTTAAATATAATTTTAACAACTTTAACAGATTTTAAATTGAGTCCATAATAGAGGATGAGATAATTTCAAATTTAATTTTAAGTAGGTTTAGTTTGAAAAATAAAAATGTATTAATTTACATTTTTTAGAAATCAGTTTTTTTTAAAAATTGACTTGTATCCAGCCTTAAGAAAAGTATTTAAAAACAGAAATAATGAAACTATACTCAGATCTCTCTATTTAGTTTTCTCTAAGCTTATCCTGTCACTGATATCTAAACTAGATAGTATCAATTTAAAATATTTGGTCATATAAGGAGAAAATTAAACTTCAGTTGATATACTATTGACAGATTTATTTTCAAGTTTTCTGTTTTACTTACCATATAACAGTGACTTTCAAACTTTTTTTAAAGGTGACCCCTTTCACAAAATAAGCCTCTGAGTGTGACTCCCTCTTATAAATTAAAAATACTTTAAAATATATTTAACGCCATTATAAATGCTGGAGGCAAAGCGGGGTTTGAGGTGGAGGTTGACAGCTCATGACTCCCCATGTAATAATCTCGCAACCCCCTGAGGGGTTGCAACCTCCAGTTTGAGAATGCCTGCCATATAACATTTAATACAACATGATAAAATTGCTGGAGAGAAACATTGCTCTGATAGTCTTCAAGCTAGTAATTTTGAGTGCAAGGGTCTTATGTATTCAACACTGGATCTATATTATGTGCCAGGCTCCTTGGTATCTTTGGTGCATGGAAGAATAAAATTCTACTATTATGGCATGAAAACATTTGACTACTATGGCACGTAAAAATGTTCACTGAATTAAAAATTAAAATGACAGTCAACACCATTATACTTAGCTCAATAACAATTAGAATGTTTATCCATGTATTTCATACAGTCACAATTTACACCTTGCCTCAGAATTCAGGGCTAACACACTGGAGATACAGTAGAAACTCAGAGTTATGAACACCAGAGTTAAGAACTGACCAACCAACCACACCTCATTTGGAACCAGAAGTACACATGCAAGCAGCAGCAGAGACACCCTCCTCCCCACCCGCCCAAAGACAAATACAGTACAGTACTGTCTTAAATATAACCTACTTAAAAAAAAGGGAAAACAGCATTTTTTCTTCTGCATAGTAAAGTTTCAAAGCTGTATTAAGTCAATATTCAGTTGTAAACTTTTGAAAGAACAACCACAACATTTTGTTCAGAGTTACAAACAACTTCCATTCCTGAGTATCAGAGGAGTAGCCGTGTTAGTCTGGATCTGTAAAAGCAGCAAAGAGTCCTCTGGCACCTTATAGACTAACAGATGTATAGGAGCATGAGCTTTCGTGAGTGAATACCCACTTCGTCGGATGCATGACATTCACCCACAAAAGCTCATGCTCCTATATGTCTGTTAGTCTATAATGTGCCACAGGACTCTTTGCTGCTTTCCATTCCTGAGGTGTTCATAATTTGAGGTTCTGTAATGGGGGCCTTGTTTTAGGATGTAAGTCCAGTTTGCCACCCACAGAATACATTGTTCCACACTCTGCTCCCCTGAGTGCTGGTAAGGCAAAAAATCCATTCTGCTGATGGAACAGAAGTGTTGTGTCTCTCTTTCCCCTCCTACTGGTGAATGAGGTAGGTGGGGGAGGACTCCGCCTACTGGGAGCTGTGTCATCCATCAACCTGGTTTCTGGGAGGAAGTTATGAAATCCTCTTTTATTTAAAAGCTAAGTAAAGGAGTTTGTGTGGGCTCTTCAGTTCCCACCCCTGCAGCTGGTGACTTTCTTTTCTGTGTATGTGTGTGGGCAATCTTATTAGCTGATCTCTTGCTTTCATTCTGAATTCAGTGATTTTTTACCTGTCCTATAGGTGCAAGGAAAATGAGGGTATTGTGACTCCCCACTTCCACAATCTGGCAGTTCTTTCTCTTCCGAATCTGTCTGATTTGTACAAAGCCGACCATCCTCACTCTGCCTGGTGAATGAAATCTACAGTGAAAGTGACGATGTGCAAATGCACTGTGACATTTAGGTTTCCTACAAAGTTTTTTTTCCCCCCACAAAGAAATTAAGCTTCTTTTAAAAAATATTTAACTAATATTTTTATCTATTTTTAGAATACCCAACTTTTTGGTTACCTTAAAAGACTCGGAGAAGAGGATTTCCGATGAAGGCTGCCAAACCTCAGACTCTTTCTTGGAAAAAATTCAAGGTCCACAGCTAAGATGGAGCAATAATTGTAATAATCAGAATCTCTGTGATGAGATATCAGAAGAAATCATGTGAGTTTTGTGCTCCTTGTGTGGGGTACATGTCAAATCTTTGACTGCGTCCATATGGTCCTGTTTATGTGGATTTTTATCTGCTTGTTTTTTGTATCTCACTTTATACCACAAAATAATTTTATTTTATCTAATTTCAATAAAATCTGTTTTGATTAGGTGCAACATTAATGTTAATGGCCTAGTTTTAAAACACAGGCACCTCAACAACACAACCAGATTCCCTACTTGAGCATTCAGCTCCCTCAGTCATAAAAAAATGGTTCAGTTTGAATGTCTAAACATGAAACACTCTATGAGGCTATGAAGACACCTGCAGTTTAAAAACAAAATTCATGTGGTCAGGGATTTAACAGAGTAAACATCAGTGGCAAAATCCTGATTCCACTGAAGTCAATGGCAAAATTCCTCACGGCTTCAATGGCACCAAGATTTCACCCCTTTTCTTTTCAGAAGTATTGAAACGCCAAGAAAGAAAAACGGAGACATAGTCAACATTTCACTGGTTTTCTTCATCTCTATGTTTACTGGTGAATATTTTCATTTTAAACTTATCAAACCAGTTAGGCAATCTTAACTAACCTATGCAGCTGTAAATCTTACATTAAAGGATTATTTTACTTTACAAGCCTATTTAGTGTCATGCAGCAGATATGCAGTAACTATTTTATTTTGCTGTTTGTTAGGGAACAGCACCTATCTAGTGTCATTGCACAGTATAATGTTAACAACAACAGTAATAAAGATGAGTAAGTACTCTCAAGTTTCATTATAAAGTTATTTGTATTGTAGAGAATAGTTTTTTTAAAAAAAGCAATATACCTAGTTCTTTCCTTGCAAATTATTGCATCATACAAGTAATTCAATAAGAAATTTCATGTACATCTGAACTATATGCACAGCAACTGTTTTTCTAACACAAGTCAGTAGTATCCTATTTAACTATGTAAAAATGGAAATAGTTAAAAACTATAAACAAAGGTTTTATTTAAAGGCCAAAATCTTAAGTATAGTATTAGACTCATAGAACTCAATTGATTTTAACAGGGAAAATAGTGGAAATAATAATTATATGTATCCCAAGAGCCTATCACAAAGAGATTGTTTCTTTTTTAGAGAGAAAAAGAAAAAAGAAAAGAAGAGGTAAGACAATAATATTGCATAGTTTCTTTACAATCTTCTACAAGTTATCATTCTAGTTTTTCTGTAAAACCATAACATTTTAATCCATTTTTTCAGCAAGTCTGATGGTAAAAAGAAAAAGGACACAGAAATGCAAAAGAACAAGGAAAAACACAGAAATAAAGATAAACATAAGAAGAGAGACAAGAAAGAGGAGTAAGTGTTCTTAATTTGGTTTTAGAATAGTGTTATGTTCTTCTAGTAAGATTGCCTTGCCTGTACAACTGAATCCAGTCTTGGGTACACTGCAAGCATGTTGTGTATGTTAGCCCTAGATAAGTGAATATGCTGACCACTCTTTGGTCTTGTCTGTTCATGAAGTTGTTTCTGATTAATTCCATGTGTGAACACACTTATTCAGAATTAGACTGCCTTGTCTCTGTTAAGCTTAAATCCTAAACAGGAACAAGGCACACACAAAGTTTATGTCTACACTGTGTACCTTATAGCAGCACAGCTGTGCCAGTACAGCCACACGGTTATAGTTCCTTCTTGTCAACAGGAGAGAGCTCTCCTGTCCACAAAATAAAAAACACAATGGGGGAGGTAGCTTTGTCATTGGGAGAGTATCTCCTGCCGACATAGCACTGTCCACACTGCTGCTTTTCTTTAGTAAAACTTTTGTTGGTCAGGGGTGTGGGGTTTTTTGCTATGTCTCCTGTGTAGCCTGCTCTATGCCGAGAGGAGAGAACTCTCCTATCAGCATAATTAAACTACTCCCAACAAGTGGCAGTCATGCTGTCCACGTTTGTGCTTCTGTTGGTGAAATTTATGTTGCTTGGGGGTGGTTTTTTCACACCCCTGACCATGGGCAGCATATAATGGAGGCTGGGGTAGGCCAAATGTCCCCAAACCTTGCACTGCTGGGGGTGGGGGAGCAGTGGCAGTTTACCACACAGGCCTATAGAGCCCATGCCCAGGGCCCCTGCCAATTTGAGGCCCCTGGAAAAATCTCTCCCCACCACAGTCCTGGGGCTGGAGGAGATTTGACTCCCTGCTGTGGCCACAAAGCTTTTCTGCAGCTGGGTATGTTTGGAAAGAAGTGACTCGGGGGCAGGGCTTCGGGGGAAAGAGGCAGAGTGGGATGGGGGAGAGGCTGAGGGTGGAACAGGGACAGGGAGGCAGGGGAAGGAATGGGATCAAGGAGGGGCTTAGAG
Organism: Chelonoidis abingdonii; assembly: GCF_003597395.2. Taxonomy (NCBI): domain Eukaryota; kingdom Metazoa; phylum Chordata; order Testudines; family Testudinidae; genus Chelonoidis; species Chelonoidis abingdonii. The sequence goes on from NC_133773.1 coordinate 95,416,063, forward strand.
CTCTGCCATTGTAGTCCCTGGCCATGAGAGAGGAGCTCTATGCTCTCAGCCCACCTCAGTAGCCCTAACTGAGCTCTCAGACGCTCCCCCGCCCACGCCAGCCAGGGTCACGAGGGAGTGAGAAGCGAGTGGGGGTGTGACCTTGGCCAAAAGATGTGGGGCAGGGTGCTCGCCTCCACAAGGGGAAGCTTCATCCGCTGTCCATGTCCCTGACGGACAAAAGTGCTAGCGTAGACATAACCTTATTCTAGAACTGAAGCGTCCAAGTGTGCCTTGTTCCTTTTTATGGGTTGAGCTAAACAGAGACATGGCACTCTTATTCCAGAATAAGAATGTCCATACATGAAATTAATCAGCAAAACTTCATGTATAGAATCCCTTATGTATAGACCAAGCCCTTTATGTATTTAAATTCTTCCAGCTCCTTTAGTCAAGCCAATTTCATAGCTGTTGCCATTCCTTCTGCGGGACGGAGTGTTACTTGTTCCACTTAACAGCAGGGTATAATTTCAAATCAAATGAAATTTGAATATATAGTATATAAATTTTGGTAACCTGTTTTAGTTTAAAAGTCTAAATATCCTAGTACTGTATTTTCAGAATCTTGATAACTTTACTATTACTAAATTCAACAGTGAATAGATATTGGTACACAGAGACACATGCAGTAGATCTAAGGGTATGTCTACACTACAAAATTAGGTTGATTTATAGAAATCGAATTTTTAGAAATCGCTTTGATACAGTCGATTGTGTCCTCACTAAGTGCATTAAGTCAGCGGTGTGCATCCACAGTACTGAGGCTAGATTTGACTTTTGGAGTGTTGCACTGAGGTAGCTATCCCACAGTTCCTGCAGTCTCTGCCACCCATTGGAATTCTGGGTTGAGTTACCAATACCTGATGGGAAAAAACATTGTTGTGGGTGATTCTGGGTACATATCGTCAGGCCCCCCTCCCTCCGTGGAAGCAATGGCAAAAAATTGTTTCTCTCCTTTTTTCCTGGGTTACCTGTGCAGACGACATATCATGGCAAGCATGGAGCCCACTCAGCTCACTGTCACTGTATGTCTCCTGGGTGCTGCTGGCAGATGCAGTACTGCAGTGTTACACAGCAGCATCCCCTTGTCTTGCCTTGCGGACGACACACGGTGCAGTATGACTGGTAGCCGTCATCGTCATCCTGTCAGTGCTCCTGGCTGGCCTTGGTGAGGTTGGTCGGGGGTGCCTGGGCAGACATGGGTGCTCCTGGCCGGCCTCGGTGAGGTCGGTCGAGGGCGCCTGGACAAAAATGGGAATGACTTCTGGTCATTCTCTTCTTTAAGTTTTGTCTAATGGAGATTCAGTCCAGCCTGGAATACCATGCCAGCTGGAGGCTTCTGCCTCAGGCTGCTCTCCCACTCGGCAGCACCATGCTGTCACACCTACCCCAGCCTACCCCTTGTTCCCATGGCTCATGAAGGAAACAGGAAATGAAATTCAAAAGTTTGTGGGGCTTTTTCTGTCTACCTGGCCAGTGCATCTGAGTTGAAAGTGCTGTCCAGAGCAGTCACAATGGAGCACTCTGGGATAGCTCCCGGAGGCCAATACCGTCGAATTGCGTCCACATTACCCCAAATTCGACCCAGCAGGGTCGATTTCAGTGCTAATCCCCTCATCAGGGAGGAGTAAGAAAATTGATTTTAAGAGCCCTTTAAGTTGACAAAAATGGCATCATCATGTGGACGGGTGCAGGTTAAATTGATCTAACGCTGCTAAATTTGACCTAAACTCGTAGTGTAGACCAGGGCTAATAAAGCAGGATTTCAGTAAAGCATTCAATATAGTTCCACAGGGGAAATTAGTCATATTGGAGAAGATGAGGATTAATATAAGAACGGGGTGTAAGAAACTAGTGAAAGGGAAGATTGCAACAGGTCATGCTAAAAGGTGAAATGTCACACAGGAAGGAGGTTTCCAGTGGAGTTCCTTAAGGATCAGTCTTGGGTCCAATCTTATTTAACATTTTCATGAATAAAAAGTGGGAACGTGCTAATAAAAACTGCAGATGAGATAAAGTAGGAGGCTACTGCCAATATAGGAGGAGAACTGGAATATCATACACGATTTGGATGACCTTGAAAACTGGAATATTAGAACTGGGATGAAGTTTAATAGTGCAAAGTGTAATGTCATGCGCTTAGGGGGAACAAGAAGAATTTTTGCTATCAGTTGGAAGACCTGGGAGTACTAGTTGATCAGAGGATGACTATTAGCAATGAATGTGATGTGGCTGTGAAAAATGCTAATACAATCTGAGGATGCATCAATCAAGATATTTCCAGGAAAGATAAGAAAGTGTTATTACCATTATACATGGGACTGGTGAGACCTCATCTGGAATACATGTACAGTTTTTGTCTCCCATGTTTAAGAAACATTAATTAAAAGTGGAACAGGTGCAGAGAAGGGCTACTTGGAAGTTCAGAGGGATGGAGAACCTCCCTTATGAGAGAAGACATAAGGGTCTTGGCATGTTTAGCCTAACAAAACAAAGGCTGAGGGGAGATATGGTTGCTCTTTATAAATACATCAGATTGATAAAGGCCAGGGAGGGAGCGGCGTTATTTCAGTTAAGGGCCAATGCTGGCATGAGAACAAATGGATTTAAACTGGCCATCAATGAGTTTAGACTTGAAATTGGACAAACCATCAGAAGTTTTGGAACAGCCTTCAAAGGCTAATATTGACCAAGAGGAAAAATCAAGAAAGAAAGACTACAGGAATGGAGAAAGGAACACCAATGGGTAGGATATTAAGAGGAAAGACAGTACCAATACAAATGATGCTAATTGTCAGGTAGGCAATACCAGTAGTAGAATGACTGTACCTACTCAGGTGAGGAATCTGGGTGAAGCTAAGCAGAAACAACTAAGGTGTCTGTGTACCAATGCAAGCAGCCTGAGTAACAAAATGGAAAAACTAGAACAACTGGTGCAGGAAGTGAAACCAGATATTATAGAGATAACAGAAATATGATGGAATAGTAGTCATGACTGGAGTACGGGTATTGAAGGGTATGTGCTGTTCAGGAAAGGCAGAAATAAAGGTCAAAGTGGTAAAGAATTACAGAAAATACAAACCTATACACAGTTCTTGTAGTTTTGCAAAACTGTTTTGTTTTTGTTCTGTACGTTTTACCACTTTGTGTTATCATTTACCTTTGTATGTGTTTTTACTATTGTATTGTATATAATGAACGCACTGAAATTTCTCTGCATGTAGTGTAAAGAATAATTGGGCCAATTTCAGCTTGCTGTTGTGCGAGTGTGTAAAGGGCGAAGAGAGCATCTCCACTTGCTCATTTGTACAGAGGGTAGCCAAAATCGTGATGCTTTTTCTCCTGAGGGAGAGTAAGAGAGCTACCAGACATTCCAAAGGGGGCATGATGGAGTATGGCTATACCCTTTCTTCTTTTCACCAGTAGCTGGGCAACCAGGGTGAGTGGTGGGAGAAGTACCCACTGCACCATTAAAGGATGCAGTAAATGCTGCTCTAGGGTGCACTGTGGCAGTACCCTCAAATGGTATTTTATCCATTGTGTTTTCCACTGGCAAAATGACCCCAGGAACTGCAAAAGGTGCAGTGTGCAATTATACTTATTATGGAAGTGGCTACTAATGCCACTCTGACTCTTTATTGTTATACGTTTATATATTAATTAGATTTATACAAATGCTGAAAAGGGAACCTAGCTATACACCTAAAAGGCATCAAAATATCTCAACAGAACTGAAGTGAAGCAGTGCAATTCAGTATGACTTAGCACCAGCAAACCACGCAACTTATGAACTCAAACCCCCTTCCCCTCCGGTCCCGCAATAATCCTCTTTTCAAATACCTGGGGAGTAGAGAGGAGCTTTACAGTATGCTCTGAAGCTCATCAGATTCAGGCTTTCCTGAAGCAACATGGGGAGTGAATTCCAAAGCTGTGGGTCCCTCACAGAGAATGTCCCATCAACAGCCCAATTTATAATACCAGGCTTCAGTTCCGGCACTTCTGCTGTTCTCCACTATGGTATTTTAGCACGAGGAGAGAAGTGGTCTCTCATGTAGGTAGCTCGTGAGATCTAAATGTTCACTGGTCAAAACCAATTCCTTAAACTTCACCTGAAGCCCTACCGGCAGCCAATGCAGAGATTGAAAGACTTTTTGTATGATTATGCTTCTAGTGAGATCCTCCACTGACCAAACAGGCTGCTGTATTCTCTACAAGCTTCAGCTTCTGGATGATTTTAAGGCATAACTTGATATTGAGTGCAGTGCAGTAATTCAATCTTGAGATGATAAAGACAGGGATGACAGTCACAAGGACTGCATCCAAAAGGAACAGGCATATTCTCCCGACCATACAGAAATGATAAAAATGTGATACGGCTCTTGGCCTACCAACCGCTTTGCCTACCTTCATGCCTCCAGCTTCCATCCCGGGCACATCACACGATCCATTATCTACAGCCAAGCACTGAGGTACAACCGCATCTGCTCTAACCCCTCAGACAGAGACCAACACCTACAAAATCTCCACCAAGCATTCTCAAAACTACAATACCCGCACGAGGAAATTAGGAAACAGATCAACAGAGCCATACAACGAATCTGCTCTAACCCCTCAGACAGGAGACCAACACCTCCAAAATCTCACTCCAAGCATTCTTCAAAATCTACAATACCCGCCCGACGGAAATACGGAAGCAGATCAACAGAGCCAGAAACGTGTACCCAGAAGCCTCCTACTGCAAGACAAACCCAAGAAAGAAACCAACAGGACTCCACTATGGCCATCACCATACAGCCCCCAGCCTAAAACCCTCAACGCATCATCAGGGACTCTAACAACCAATCCTGGGACAAATGATCCCACACTTTCACAGGTCTTGGGTGGCAGGCCAATCCTTGCCACAGAACAACGCTGCCAACCTGAAACGTATTCTCACCAGCACACTGCACACCGTACATAGTAACTCTAGCTCAGGAACCAATCCATGCAACAAACCTCGATGCCACTCTGCCCACGTATCTACAGTCAGTGACACCATCATCCAGGACCTAACCAGTCAGCCAACGACCATCATGGTTCATTCACCTGCACTCCACCAAGTGTAATTATGCCATCATATGCAGCAATGCCCTCTGCTATGTTACAGTTCGGCCAAAATGGAACAGTTTCCTACGGAAAAGGATAAATGGACACAAATCAGATATCAGGAAATGCAATATATACAAAAACCTGTAGGACAGCACTTCAACCTCCCTGGCCACACTATAGCAAACCTTAAGGTGGCCATCCTGCAGCAAAAAAACTTCAGGACCAGACTTCAAAGAGAAACTGCTGAGCTTCAGTTCATCTGCAAATTTGACACCATCAGCTCAGGATTGAACAAAGACGATGAATGGCTTGCCAACTACAGAACCAGTTTCTCCTCTCTTGGTTTTCACACCTCAGCTGCTAGAACAGGGCCTCATCCTCCCTGATTGAACTAACCTCGTTATCTCTAGCTTGCTTGCTAGCATATATATACTGGCCCCTGGAAATTTCCACTACATGCATCTGACGAAGTGGGTATTCAGCCACGAAAGCTCATGCTCCAAACCATCCGTTAGTCTATAAGGTGCCACAGGATTCTCTGCTGCTTTTACAGATCCAGACTAACATGGCTACCCCTCTGATACCTGATTTTCTAGTAGCAGTTGGAAATCCAACCAGACGATTGCAAACCTAACCAGCATGTAGAAGAGGTGCCCTTAATTAAAAGGAGAGGTATTCTTGCCACATACTTTTGGGGAGAAGCAACAAGAATATCACCACCTCAGTCTTGACTGGGCTGAATGTCAAACAACTAGCTGTCATCCATGCTCCAATTTCACACACATGCTAGGCTCATTGAGCATTTTAATTAGTCACATGAAATAGTGACAAAGCTGCATGCCATCAGCATACTGGATATGATGCAGTCCTTGTCTCATTAACCCTCTCAGTAATGCCACACAAATATTGAACAGGAGGGGTGATAAGATGGAATTATGCAGAACTTCATATAAAACTTTACCACCACTCTTTTGAAAACCCACTGCAAGGATGTACTGGGGCCAAAATAAAGCAGCCTCATCCACTCATATTAGGATCCAAAGGTGAGTTAACAGCACCTACAATGTAAAGAGTCTTGTTTTTCTCTTAATGTCACACCTCAATGGCTCCCTCCCTTAGGGAGTCCCCAAGGAAGGCAAATTAGCATTGTATGTGGCTAATGCTGTTGCAAGCATTGCAAAGCATTTTGGGGAAGGTCAAAGGTGTGTGAGTGGGGAGTGGAAGCTTTTTTAGCAGCTACAAAAAGCCCTCCCCTCTCCTTCTTCTAACATTACACCTAGACTTAGCCAGTCTGGTTCATGCATGGTATAAATACAGAAGTAGGTTAAAGCCTGGGGCATTAATGCTTTCTTCCTTCCTTTAAATAACATAAAAGCATTTCCAGCGCTCTCCGCTGTTATTATTTTATCAATAAAGCTTCAAAATTCAAATACATGGTGTGCCTCGTCATCTCCTCCCCCCAAAAAATCATGTAGTCTCGGTCTAATCAACTATGGGCCCAAGCAAATTCATAATGAAAATCTGTCACATTAGTATGTTTAGGCATTTTACTTTGTAACTAAATAGAATTTTGGGGGCCAGGAGGAATGTAAAACAATGAAGTGCTCTAGGTTCCTTAGTTTCTTCTGCAATCCTTTGCAGTGTTTCATCTTTCACAACCAGTCTTAGACTTCCATAATACTGAAGGCATGATCTGTTCAATGCATTCAAATACTAATGGTCAGATAACCATTTCCTTCTGAAAAGATGAAGCATAGATGCTTTCAGTCATTTATTCAACAAAGAAGAAAATTAACTTAATGGGAAACAGATTATTCTGAAAAAAGTTGAAACTACATGTGTCACTATGACTTTGTGCTGAAGCCTGCCAATTTAATTTCCCTTTGTGCTAGGTTCTAGTATCCAAACCATGTTCACCAACAAGTTTCTTATCCAGGAATTCAAGCAAGACGGCTAATTTTCATTTAAGAGTGTTCTTGCACAAATGAACTACATACTAAACTAAATGACCAGCATATGTAAGTAACCATGGAACATCTTATGTGGTTCCTAAAACCCATTTCCATTTTTATAAGTTTCTCACTAATATTCCCTTTCCTTTCTGCTTACTGCTCAGGGAGAAGAAAGATATTTTTGTTATTGATCCATCAGGAAACTTGTATTATTACTGGCTGTTTTGCATCACATTACCTGTCATGTACAACTGGATCATGATCATTGCTAGGTGATGTATAACAGTGTGCATTTCCTTCATCCTCTCTCGTTCCCCATTAAAGTAATGAAATCCTCATATTTCGTTGCCACAAGGAAAGCCTTGTTTTTATCAGATAGAATGGATAAAAATAATGTATTGACCCAGTACTTTTACCGTGTTTATCTTTTCAGTCTGGTATTGAATACAGTCTACAGACTCTTAGGTTCAATAGCAGAGATCACACACATTTATTTAGCAGAGAATCCTGTGGCACCTTATAGACTAACAGACGTTTGGACCATGAGCTTTCGTGGATGAATACCCACTTTGTCAGATGCATGTAGTGGAAATTTCCAGGGGCAGGTGTGTGTGTATATATATATATATATATATTTATATTATATTATATATATCTGCCCCTGGAAATTTCCACTACATGCATCTGACGAAGTGGGTATTCATCCACGAAAGCTCATGGTCCAAAACGTCTGTTAGTCTATAAGGTGCCACAGGATTCTCTGCTGCTTTTACAGATCCAGACTAACATGGCTACCCCTCTGATACTTGACACATTTATTTACAATCTCTCAAGTTCTTTCCATCACGTCTTTTGTCCAGTTCAATAAAGGACTTTCATTAACTTTATTTCATTATATTTTTCAGTCTGATGCTTCAATATTTTATCAGTCTTACGCTCCCTGGTAATGAAATGCATATACTTTAACTGGGTTTGGCAAAGTTATAAGCAACATAAAACAGGATCCTATAAAGGAAAGTGTTAGGCAATTTTAACCATTGGCATAGATATGAGCTCCACCTACAGTTACTCAAATTAATTTTTCTCAGTTATACATTTTAAAAGATCCTTATAATCTGAGTTGTAAACATTTTCTGAAAGTGGATCTGAAAACAGGTTTTTCCACAAAGCTTTAAAATATATTTTGTAAATACCTGTTTTTATGTTATAAAAGTTTTGATAAAAATATTACATTTTCCAAAGTTGGATCAAGCATGACAGAGATCCTTTAAAGAACATGCAAAAAAAATTGTAGGCAAATTTACTGTATTAATTACTGATTTCATTGGGACTATTTCAATTGTGTACTTTTTTTTCTTTTCCTATCCAGAGCCTGTTTTGATGAACTTCAGAATGACCATTTAGAAATGTGGTTTATTTTTGATTATATATCAGATATAATCTATATTGCTGATATGTTTGTCCGGACAAGAACAGGTAGATGTATTCACTGTTTAGTTATCTACATTTATCTGTGTTAGGACTTTAAGGTGCCCATCAGTATATGATTTAGGGGCCAAATACAACAATTAAAGAAGCATTGGCTCTCTCCTGGAATGGACCAGTTAAATTGATCTCCAGTTACACTTTATGTCTATGAAATGATGAAGTAAAGAAGTATCTTGCTGGCAATTTTCCCTCAATAAAGGAGGCTGGAATGACTTCACACTGAAATATATCTTGACATACAAGGTCATCCTGATTTCTAGCAGAAAGGAACTGAAGTCCTTCCACTGCAAATATAATTTCTGCAGTTTTAGAGTCACACTACAAATATTTCACAGACACACACACTTTTTTATATTCTGTGATGTACTTCATCATGTTTTACACGTAGCACATAAGTTTATCTGTAATCTACTTTAGTGTCCTAATTTAAATGTTCCAGAAAGCAGGGACCAATCCAGCAATCCCTTTTAGGCACAACTGTCATTGAAATTCAACAGGAATTTGCCTGAAAAAGGAGGGCAGTGTCTAGCTGCTTATGCTCAAAACAGGGCTTTGGCAGGAAATGTGAAGTGGTATATAGAGGACAACATTATACACATGGCAGGATGTGCTGATTTTTTATTCACCACTGACAAAACTCATAGAAAGTCCTAGTCACTGAAACTATACTCAAACTATATATACTGCCTAATCAAACTAAAGTTAGAACTTTAATCTTTTTTCTCCTTTGTTAAAGATTTTAAATTATCTTTATAATACAAGCTGTAAACATTTTCTAAAAGAACAGAAGAAAATCCCTAGGGAGGAGGAACCATTTGCCCTCTTTTGTGGGGAATCCCTAGTGAACAAGGGGACATATTGGCGGAGGAAACACAAAATTATACCTCCTTACCCAGGTATAATGAACATAGCTTATGAACTGCAAACCAGGATATACTATGTGGATAAAACCCTGCACCACATTTATGCAGTAGTAAGGAATATATAAACCTTTTGCCACCATTTAAGCCAGCTGCAACCTTTGCTGGCTGAACTTGAGAACCATCAAGTACAGGACAAGACAGAGAATCCATTTGCTCTCTATACGAGTTAGAATCAAGATTTTAAAAAAATGTGTTGTTAAAACTATGTTCCTAATTCCATATTTAAGCACCTAAATCAGTAGCCTGATTTTCAAGAGTGATGAGCACCCAGCAGCTCCAGTTCGCTTCATTATATTTATGTTTCCATTTTTACAAATCTTACCCTAGGAGGAGAGTTATTTGGGGGTGGGGTGGGTGAACAAGGAATGGAATGCACATGCATGAGCACTGCCCTCACTCTAACTCTCTCACTCCCACACAAGGGCCTTGAAGGTTACTAGGTGCTAGGGCAGCAGAAACCACACCAGGAAGAGGATGGACTTGGGAGGCTGTAAATGTGACACTTCCACCATGGGGGATGGTTCCTCCCTTCATGATTTCCATACGACTCCACAGAGTCTGGCCAGGCCAGGCAATACAGATGGCTCTGCTTAATCAAGTCATCTAGGTCCAAGATTTGGCCCCGATTGCTTATCTATAAAAATTCAACATAGGGCCTTAAAGTTAAAATCCAGTTAAAATATATAGCTGTTAAAACTATGCATCTTGACAAAAAGATGGAAAATTATGTACGGCCAGAAACTCTATAGCCAAAATAATTTTAAAGATTAATTTGACATTCACATATAACAGAATGCAATAGATGATAAAGCAACAAAAAAGTCAAAGAATTTTAAAGATTTTTATATTTTATTTTAGGTTACCTGGAGCAAGGTTTGTTGGTGAAAGAAGAACTTAAACTTAAACAGAAATATACAGGAACTTTACAATTTAAACTAGATCTACTGTCAGTCATACCAACTGATCTACTGTACTTTAAATTAGGTCTGAACTATCCAGAATTAAGAATAAACAGAGTACTTAAAGTATCTCGTATGTTTGAGTTCTTCCAGCAAACAGAAACAAGGACAAACTATCCAAATATCTTCAGGATCTCCACTCTTGTCATGTACATAGTGATTATTATTCACTGGAATGCATGTGTATACTATTCTATCTCCAAAGCCATTGGATTTGGGACAGACACATGGGTCTATCCAAACACCTCTGATCCTGAATTTGCCCGTCTGGCTAGAAAATATGTATATAGCCTCTACTGGTCGACGCTGACCTTGACCACTATTGGGGAAACACCTCCTCCAGTAAAGGATTCTGAATACTTCTTTGTGGTTGTTGACTTCTTGGTTGGGGTGTTGATCTTTGCTACTATTGTTGGTAACATTGGTTCTATGATCTCCAATATGAATGCAGCCAGAGCAGAGTTTCAAGGAAGGATTGATGCTATCAAGCAGTATATGCACTTTCGAAATGTGAATAAAGAAATAGAAAAAAGAGTTATTAAGTGGTTTGACTACTTGTGGACAAATAAAAAGGCAGTGGATGAACGAGAAGTTTTAAAATATCTACCAGATAAATTAAGAGCAGAGATAGCAATCAGTGTTCATCTGGACACATTAAAGAAAGTTCGAATTTTTGCAGATTGTGAAGCTGGCTTGTTAGTTGAACTAGTCTTGAAACTGCAGCCTCAAGTCTACAGTCCAGGAGATTACATTTGCCGAAAGGGGGACATTGGACGAGAGATGTACATTATCAAAGAAGGTAAACTTGCGGTAGTAGCTGATGATGGAATTACCCAATTTGTGGTTCTAAGTGATGGCAGCTACTTTGGGGAGATTAGCATACTTAATATCAAAGGCAGCAAAGCTGGCAATCGAAGAACAGCCAACATTAGAAGCATTGGATACTCAGACTTATTTTGTCTATCTAAAGATGACCTCATGGAGGCTTTAATAGAATACCCAGATGCAAAGGTCCTGCTGGAAGAGAAAGGTAAGGAAATCTTGCTGAAGGATGGGTTACTGGAGATAAATGTTGCAAATACAGGAAGTGACCCTAAAAACATTGAAGAAAAGGTCAGTCAAATGGAAGGAGCAGTGGACAACTTACAAACAAAGCTTGCCAGGCTGTTGGCTGAGTACGATGCCACACAGCAGAAACTGAAAAAATGACTGACACAGATTGAGAAAATACTGAAATCAAATATGCAGTTTGAATTCTCAGGTTTAGAAGAATTAGATAAATAAATCTGGAGTGTCAACACTAGAATACAACACTGGGGACTGCCACTAGCAGTTAAGGATAAATCCTGCAAGATACTGAGTGCCCTCAACTCTTATCTTTGATGATGTGGCCCTTTATTATAAGCTACTGCTTAGTCATGAAACATCACTTATTTCCTAGTAGGCAATACACATACACAGTAAACGTAAAAAAAAAATAAGATGAAAAATCAGGAATAAGGAGCATAAATATGATCGTTTTCATGCTAGGAAATGCTACTCAGTCCTGGGCTTGCAGTTATATTTATAAAGTGCATACATAAATTTAGTGTCTTGATATTTAATCTCAGTGAAAATGTTACAATATAAACCTATCAATCATTTTGTCTTTTACAATTGTATGTCCTCCAGGACAAGGACTGCGTATTTGTATTTCCTCTGTATTTTGAAAATAGCTGGTATATGTTAGGCCCTAAAGCAAAATAAATAATAAATATCAGTAATATAAAATGTTTGCTAATGGATTATTTATATTATCCTTTATGTAACATTGTAAAAACAAGTGCATTTAATCTACATACTGTGTTGATAGTCATGCAAAGTTGTACTACACGTTATAATTTTTTATAATTTTCTTCTCATTCACTATATAAATAAGGAAACATTAGGTAACATTTTTATTGGTTATCTGAAGTCTGCATAGGTATACAGTAGAACCTCTAAGTTACGAACACCTTGGGAATGGAGGTTGTTCATAACTCTGAAATGTTCCTAACATTACGGTTTTTCATTCCAAAGTTTACAACTGAACATTGACTCAATACAGCTTTGAAACTTTACTATGCAGAAGAAAAATGCTGCTTTCACTTTATTTTTTTAGTAGTTTATGTTTAACACAGCACTGTACTTGTTTTTTTTTTTGGTCTCTGCTGCTGCCTGATAGTGTATTTCTGGTTCCAAAGGAGATGCGTGGTTGACTGATGAGTTTGTAACTCTAGAATTCATAACTGTGGTTACACTGTAAATATAATATGATCTTTAAACAAACCCCTAACCTCACCAACCTCATTGTCAGAAGCAAGCTCCCCACAGACCAAGACACACCAACTCAAAGTGGTACCACACCCTGCCAGCAGATGTACAATAGATGTAAAACCCGAAGACATATTTCCACATCTACAATGATCAATACCTCCCACAACACACCTTTCAAGATCCCTGGGTCCTATACATGCCTACCACAACCTGTGGTGCACCTCATCCACTGCATCAAATGCCCCAAAAACAACTGTATGGGTGAAATCAGACAATTACTACACTCTCAAATGAACTCATAGAAAAATTATAAAAGACAAAAATAACATATCACCCATGGGCACTTTTCACAAAGCTATCAGTTCATCTCTGACCTATTAGTCCTCATCCTCAAAGGAAACCTAAACAACTCCTTTAAAAGATATGTCTGGGAACTTAAATATATAACTTTGCTGGACACCAAAAATCACAGTCTCAACAAAGACACTGTAATTCTATAGCTCTTTACAATAACTGTAACCCACTAACCCTTGTTTGGTCCTATGAATGCAGAGGTGTTAATTGCCCACTTCATTTTAAGTGGTTTCTTGCAATGTGTTTAACCCTTTATGTTTAACATGCTGTCCCACCATGTATTTAGCTGTGACACTCTGGTTATCCTTTGCAGACCTGAAAAGCAGCGCTGTGAAGCCTGAAAGTTTGTCCCTTCCACCAACAGAAGTTGGTCCAATAAAAGATATTACCTCATCAACCTTAATTTAGGCATTTCCTAACTTCATAACGCTTGGCTTGGCAACCTTTAAAAAACCCTATACTAAAATAACATTATGTGGTTTATTATTTATATGGCTGCAGCACTTACGGGACCAAGTCCTATTTTGCTAGGCACTGTACAAGCATTTCAGAAACAGTTTTGAATGGCTTACTCTAAGAGTCTAATTAGCAAAACTCACAATTTGAAGAAGGGTATGAGATGTTACCTAGAGTAGGGCAACTTGTGGTTCAGTGGTAGTAACATGAAGTAGCTGCCAGATATCACTATTATGGTGTTGATGTGTTTTAGTGAAGAAAAGTGGACATCTATTGCAGGGCTGGACTTACCATGAGGCAAACTGAGGTGGCTGCCTCAAGTGCCAGTCTGGGGGACTGGGGGTGCCACTAGGACCCAGAGTGTAGAAAATTGTGTCTGCTGCTGGTGCATATGTATTCTCTCTGCTCTAGATGCACGGAGATGGAGGAGTGCTGTGCTGGAGGAAGGAGGGCATAAGAGACATAACAGGCAGGTAGGAGAAAAGGTGAGGGGGAGTACAGAAAGCAGCAGGAGCTGCAGGGAGAGAGAGGAGGAGGAGCCTCTTATGTACCTCTCTAGCACCCGCAGAAGCCTGGACTGATTAACACCAGCTTCTCAGGGAGCTTCCTGTTTCCTGATGCTTCCCTGAACCCACTTGAGGAGAACAGGCAGTCAACTGAAGTAGTAGGAGCCAGTTAGCCCTAAGATTGCTGATATGTCCTCACTCGCCCAGCTACAGCCTGCTTATTGTTCCTCAACTGAGTGTTGAGAGTCACTATACGCTGCACAGAACAGCAGTTTATGACTGAAAGAAGAAAACGCCCCTCCAGTGGGCACCTTCGGAAAAAGAAGAAGCAAGGAAGTTTCTATTAAGCAGGAAGGAGCTCTCCTGAGATACATAGACACAAATGTTCAAGTGACCTTCTGGCCCCATTGAGGATGTGAGTGTGGAGATGCCTGATCTTCCAGTCATCAGAGTGCAGGTGACCTAGCAAACTACTGCAGCATCCTACATTTCCATTCCTCAAGGTGGAGTAATCATGCACATTCTGAAGAAAAGGGTTGATCAGAAAGAGTGTGTGGAGCATAATAAACAAGCTGCTGCGAATTTAGTTCCTTAAGTCTAGAGTGATCCAGGACTTGGGACCCACTGAGCCAGTTAGCCTGAGGGGACTTCCTTGTACTTGCATGGCGCCACAGCAAGTGAAAACCTTCATGTTCCCCAAAGACAATGAAAATAGAAGTTCCATTCCAACATGTTACTGGTGAAATCCCACATGGTGAAAAGTGGAGAGCCATGGCTATGTATCAAAAAACCAGCATGTGCAGTACTGGTTTTTGTGCAAACTCTATCCAGTCTAAGTTCCAAGCACATTGGGTTCTTACAGGAAAAAGGGACTGGAAAATCTGACTAGAATTCTGCATCATGAGAGAGACGGCAAATACCAGAACACTCTAACAGATGAAAGACTTGAGATGAGACTAGGTTAAAAGCCACCTATAGGATGATCAGCATCAAGAAGAATAATGCATCAGAGTCTCATTACTGGCAAACAACGTTCTGAAAGGCTCATTGCCACAATGTGAGAATGCTTGCTCCAAAACCTAGCACTGCGTGGCACTTCAGATCAAGCTCTATGTTGCCAAAACAATGGAAAACTTCCTTAAAATGTGTAGAGCTGACTGGCTTGGAGTTTTGAATGCTATACTCCAGGAAGCATATAAGAAGAGTCACCACCAAAAATGTACACAAACAACTACCTCGGAAAAAAAGCAATTAATAATAGATCAATTACAGTACTGGTAACATAAAGATTGGGAGTCTGAAGTCACAAGACATTACTTGTTATTCTGACTGCACACCTGACATCATGCCATACGACAATGATTTAATGGTATGTGTTTGTTAACAACGAGAACTATTGAAAAATGTTCCCTGCAATGGTGACTGTCCAGAAAGAGCATTTTCTAGAATTCTTGACATTGCTGATACTACAGGAGCTGGTACGACAAATGTGCTTCTTAAAAAGCTAGAAGATAAGGGAATTGCAATAGCTGACATAAGAGGTCAGGGCTACGATAATGGTGCCAACATGACAGGAAAGAACAGAGGAGCGCAGACACGGATCTGAGAGTTAAAACTCTCAAGCTTTTTTTGTCCCATGCAGTTCTCACTCATTGAATTTGGAGGTCAGTGATGCAGCATCAGCTTCTAGTGAGGCTGCTGAATTTTTTAATGTAATTCAAAGCATCTATGTATTTTTCTCTGCATCAACTCATCAATGGCAACTTTTGAAGCAACATCTAGGAACATCCTCTCTGACACTGAAACCATTGAGTGTCACATGATGGGAAAGTCAAGTGGAGGCGATAAAATCTATCAAATGCTAAATTGGGAAGATAGATGATGCCATAGTTGCCATTATGGAGGATAATGCTATGACAGGAACTGTACGTGGGAGAACAGTGGCAGAGGGAAATGGAATCACCAGAAACATATCTAACTTCAAATTTCTGCATGGCTTAGTGTTGTGGCATGACATACTGTTTGAAATAAATGATGTAAGCAAGAGACTCCCAGGTGTTGACCTTGATATATCTGGAGCAATGGAACAACTGGACAATGGAAAGTCATACTGGTCAGATGAGGGATTTCAAAATGTTCTGAAGAGTGCACAGAAGTTGGCAGAGGAACTTCACACTGAAGCTATTTTCCCACCCATTCAAGAATACAAGAGTCACTGAAGAAGATGACATTTTTAATACGAGGCAGAGGATAATCCTGTAAGGGATCTCAAACAACAATTCAATGTTGAATTATTTAACCACGTGCTAGATTGTGCAATACAGTAAGTTGAAGAACGTTTCGTTTCATGCAGCTCAAGGAACACAGCAGTATATTTGAGATGTTGTATGATATTCCAAAACTCCTCACTATACCTGAAGAAGACCTACACCAGCAATGCAGGGCACTAGAGACAGTGTTGAGGGAGGCATGGGGGTGTCATCTGAGCTTCCCGCCTCAGGTATCAAAATGTTTTGGGCCGCCCTGATCTATTATGGAGGTCAGACTAGATGATCATAATGGTCCCTTCTGATCTTAAAGTCTATGAGTCTATTGTCATAACCACAATTTTCGGAGTTTTAATTGGCCCATAAGGCTGTGACATCAGTAATGGCCACTAGATGCCACTGTTGTTATGTGAACAAATTTTCTTGACAATAGAAATCTTGAACCAAAAATCACTGAATGCAAAACAAAATGCTGCATTCCTAACAGAAACCCAAATCATATGCTGGTGTATTTCAGACAGACAGAAGTTTTATAATGTTGAATTTTTCAACTTTAACAAGCATATATTTGCTAAAATAAAACTATGTTTAAAGTTTTCTTCTGATAAAGTAAGTACTTTGAAATAAAAATATAGGGGTTATGTGTACACCCCCAGGTGGTTCTAGGGATTTTGCCGCCCCAAGCACCACAGCCAGGCTGCCTTTGGTGGCTTGCCTGCGGGACTTCCCTGGTACCACGGATTTAGCAGCACGCCTGTGGGAGGTCCGCTGAAGCCGTGGGACCAGCAGATCCTCCGCAGGCGACCGGCAGAGTGCTCCCTGTGGCTTGCCGCCCCAGGCAAGCGCTTGGTGTGCTGGTGCCTGGAGCCACCCCTGTGTACACCCCAATCACATTAAAATTCTTCCACTTTGTTTATCTGTCAACATTTTTAAAAATGTTTTAAGGTTCATGTTAAAGACACTGTAGCTCTTGTAAATCATGCCGTATTTTCTGAACATCCTAAATCCCTCAATTTTGCAAAATTTTAAGTGTATGCATAACACTACTTCCGTGAGTAGTTCTGCTGAAGTCAATTGGACTTCGTAGATGAGTCAAGTTGTGAACAAGCTTCAGTATTTGCAGGATCAGGACTTAGCAACTGGGGTTCCAGTTTGGTCCATTATAGACACAGAACCCACTATATTCAAATGTGGGTTTCGATTTCAAAGAACCTTGCAAAACTGGACTGTTTTGTTTCAGAATTCTCATCTCCAAAATTTACCATTAAGAGTGAAGCAACTGTCAGTCACAAATGTACTCAAATATGGTTAGGAAGTCTTGTGTATTTAATAGATTAAATCTATGGTGTATGAAATAAATATCTACAGTATTGCAACAACTTTTAAGAACTTGTCATTGAAGTAAATCCCATCGATTACAAACATATTCTTCAATTCTTGTTTTGTGAAGTAAAAATCTTCTGAGACATTCTTGTAGTGAAGTTGCTGAGTACAGATAGTGGTTGATTTTTTAATCTCACAATAGACTAATTATTTATTAAATAACATGCTCAAACCAAAGCCATGTGGAATTAAAGAGGTAAAACATCTAAAATAATGAAAAACTGTATTTACTTAAGTCACATTATAGACAATTACTTTTTATTTCAAATTTTATTTAAGATTTTCTGTCCTGGGTTAAAAATTCTTTCAGTTCCTTTACTATAATTGACAAAGACTGCACTGTGTACAGGGTTTCTATCTAGATTGTAATCTACTCTGTTTAAATGTAACAGTTCAGTATGGCCCTTCTTTTCTAGCCATAACTCAGAACACCCTGACTTACTGCCCTGACACTTAAGTTTTTTTTCTGTCCTCTTCACATATGTCCTGAATTATTCCAGTAAGTAGTCTTCATTCTTTTACTTACAGGGCTTATCTACAGGGAGACTTGGGGCATGTCTACACAGCCCTGCAGTTCAAGCTCTGAGGGTGTGAATAGCAGTGAGCACCAGAGTGCTGTGCTGTAACTCCCCTGTGTAGAGGCTGTGGGCACAAACTTAAAGGTTCTTCGTTCGGATTAATATAATCCTGTCTGAAGAGG
This sequence comes from Chelonoidis abingdonii, assembly GCF_003597395.2. Classification (NCBI taxonomy): domain Eukaryota; kingdom Metazoa; phylum Chordata; order Testudines; family Testudinidae; genus Chelonoidis; species Chelonoidis abingdonii. Next base: position 95,434,473 of record NC_133773.1, read on the forward strand.
ATTAAAAAATCATAATGAATTTTCACAAATTTGCGTCATTCCTATTTTAACAATCCTTCTAAACAGACATAAAAAACCCTCCAAACAGCAACACTCTTCCCCCAACTTACTCTCTTTATAGATAAGGGTGCATTTATTGCCTCAACAAGAATTAACAACATATATATGTACAGCAGAACTCAGAGTTACGAACACTTTGGGAATGGAGGTTGTTCGTAACTCTAAACAAAACATTATGGTTGTTCATTCCAATGTTTACACAGCTTTGAAACTCTACTATGCAGAAGAAAAATACTGCTTTTAACCATCTTAATTTAAATGAAACAAGCACAGAAAGTTTTCTTACCTTGTCAAATCCTTTTTTTAAACTTTCCCTGTTTTTGTAGTAGTTTACATTTAACACAGTACTGTACTATCTTTGCTTTATTTTTTTTGTCTTTGCTGCTACCTGATTGCATACTTCTGGTTCCAGATGAGGTATGTGGTTGACCAGTCAGTTTATAACTCTGGTGTTAGTAACTTTGAGGTTCTACTGTAATATCTTTATGAGGGAATTTCTTTCAAGAAAAAGTAAGCATTAGAAAAGTAAATACACATTAGCCCTGAACATACAAGCATGCTTACGAACCAAAGGCATCTACTATTTACTTGCCAAGAGGTCATACATGTATTTTGCTGGTTATAGAAAACTAAAAACAAGAATCCCGTCAGGCCTCTTTACAAGATGATCCTTTGGCCTTAGCTACACTTGCGAGTTACCATGTAATAAAGCAGCCCCGGGTGCCGTAGCTCACTCCCCGTCCACACTGGCAAGGCACATAGAGCACTCTGACTCAGCAGCTTTAGCGCTGCTGATACTCCACCTCGGCGAGTGGAATAATGTTTGCTGCGCCCCCGCTGGAGTGCTGCACCGCCAGTGTGAATGAGGTGTTGCATTCCTGTGCTGTCATCAGCCTCTGGAAATGTCCCATAATCCCCTTAAGTGAAGTGGCCACTCTTGTCATTGTTGTGAAATCGGCTGAAAGGGCATTTCCGCATTCCTGCAAAGCTTGGTATCAGAGAAGCCGGCTGCTTATCAGCTCTGACAAAAAGCGAACACTTACTGTTTGCTTTGAGTAGTGAAAGGTGGGGGTGGGTGGTCTGAACTTACAAGACAGCATGCTGACACACTCTGAGCACCCCAAAACCCACTCTTTCTCCCCCCCACATACACACAACACACTCCCTGTCACACTCCACCCCCTCATTTGAAAAGCACATTGCACTCACTTGCATGCTGGGATAGTTGCCCATAATGCACTGCTCCCAATGCCACTGCTAGTGCCACAAAAGTGGCCACGCCAGTGCACTTGAAGCTGTGAGCGTGGACAGACTGCAGCGCTTCCCTACTGCGCTCTATGAAGGTTGGTTTAACTCACAGCGCTGGACATCTGCAAGTGTAGCCAAGCCCTTTGTTATTATAACCTAATGTGAGTTCAGAACGACAAAAACAAATGAATATTATATACTATGCACACTGAATTCTCACATTTCTTGATCCTAATTGAGGTCGTATGAAATGTAGTTTATAAAGTCTAATTAAAACAATGTAATAGTGCCTGCCAATTTGCACTAATTCAGAGACCTGTTATGAATGACTGAATTTTGCATGCTAGCGGGTGACTGAGCAATAAAAAAGGGACGATAAATATCAATATAATAAGAACATTATTTTGCAAAGTGTAGCTTGGACTCTATTTATTAAACAACACAAACACCGCAACACTGTTAAATGACACTTGACCTTGCTACATGCAACGCAATAAAAGATGAGTAAATATAAGCGGGCCCCAGAGCTGTGATCATTTCTCTTGCCTTCCTCCCTGTCTGAAACGCCTCCCGTTCAGCCTCTCAGGGCAGCAGTAAGGAAGGGAGCGGAACACTGTCGGCCTGGCCAGCGGCCCGGGCCCTCGGAAGGGGCGGAGCCTCGGGCGGAAGGGGCGGGGTTAATATTACACCGCTGACGCTACCCGGCTAGCGGAGCCGGTGGCTGACGGGTGGGGGAGTCCGGTGGACGAGGGGGCTGCTCGGCGCCTCTCTCACCTGGCAGGGGAGGAGGCGGCGCTGGCGCCCAGGCCGGCGGGCAGGGGCGAGCCCGAGCCGGCGGCAGGCCGGGAACGGGCCTGTGCCCGCGGGCAGTTAGCAGCGGGCGGCGCCCGCCCGGCCCGGCCGGGGGAGAGCGGAGCGGCACTGCCTCTGTCCTTCAAACTGGCAGCAGCTCCCTGGGAGCCAGTGTGAGTATCCTCGCGCGGCGGCCAGCCACGGCAGAGGCTGAGGCCGCGCTGGGCTGCGCTCTGCGGCAGGCTCCTCGGGCGCCCTGAGCCGCTGGCGGCCCCAGCTTACAGGGCAGCAGCGTTGGCAGCTTGGGGCCAACACAGAGGGGCTTCGTTAATGGGCCTGAAGCCCCAGCCGCGTAAGCCAGAAGTACCTGACAGCACAGGACTGCGGGGCGGGAGGCCTGAGTTAATTCCTAGCTGTGCCAGGGTGTCCCTGCCTTGCCCACGCTGGTGAGCCCCCGCTCCCCTGAGTGGCGCTGTTGATTTCCCACTTTTCTGTGCGAGGTTCACAGTCTGCACTCTTGTAGTGATTGGTCCCAAGCGGATGGCTGCGATATCTTATGTGAAGTCTGGTTGTGACTTTGGTGCGGCTGCTCATGTGAATAAGTGCTCCTCAGTGTGGGCAAGGTATTCAGCCACGAAAGCTCGTGGGTATTCAGCCACGAAAGCTCGTGCTCCAAAACATCTGTTAGTCTAGAAGGTGCCACAGGATTCTTTGCTGCTTTTACTGTGGCTATTTTCTCCAGGCCAGAATAAAAGCTCTGTGAATCTCAAAAGGTGGTCCCTTCTATCAATAGAAATTAGTCCAATAAAACACTTTGCCTCACCTATCTTCTCTTTATTAGTAAACTCCTCTTTATTTACAGAGAGCTGAGTTGGGTCATGGCATAGGCTCTCAAGGAAAGCAAAGAAGATTTCTGCTAAGTCTAGTTTTAAAGTACTTATAAATACATGGTAGGGAGCAGACTTGCACTTGGCATGGGGATGAAATGAATGGCCTGAAGTTTTTGCATCTGTAATTCTATAGTATCTGATTTTATGGCTACTACACTTTGTTGGACTCTTAACAAGTTGTGATTTTATTTGTGTTCGTTTTATATTATTCAAATGCTTAGGAAACCTAGTCATGGTCCAGGATTCCATTGTACTAGATGCTGTACAAACAGAACAGAAAGATGATCCCTGCCCCAAAGAGATTACAATTTAAATATAAGTTAAGGGATAACAGATGGATACATATGATTGGGGGAGTACATATGAACAGTGAAACAGTATTGGTTGACAGGATGGGCAGTTGGCTCAGTATGTCAGCAGCCTAACCATTACCAAGCTTTTTGTATGCATCATGTCAGCATAGGTGGTGAGTTTTATATGGGCTCGAGGTGCCCGGGCTCCAGGAATATTCAGGGCCAGGTGCCCTGCTCCAGCAATATTTGCCGCTGGGTCTCTCCCCTAACCTTGCCTGCATCAGGCCCAGGCCCCGGCCCCTGCGGGTCTCCCCCCACAACCCCGCCCCGCCGAGTCCCTGCCTAGAGCAGGTCCTGGCCTCTGCCTTCCACCTCTCCCCCTGCGTCCCCCCTCCACCGCATCCCTGCCTGCTCGCAGATCAGCTCCGGCAGAACTGCTGTCTGCTGCCCCAGGGTCCTAGCGCCTGCCAACTGCTAATGGCAAGCCAGGCTGCCCTTACCCTGCTCTTCTGCCCTAGCCCTGATCCTCTCCAATGCCCCAAACCCTCACCCCCCCTGCACCCGGATCCTCTGCCCCAGCCAGAGGCCTCATCCCTCTGCCCCAGCTCTGAGCCCCCCCGCATCATGAACCCCTCATCCTCAGCCCCAACCCTCATCCCCCTGCACCCTAATCCTAAGCTGTGTGGCCATGCAGCTGCATATTAAGCCCCCCACAGGTGTTCAGGGCTGCCATGCGGAGAGGTGCCTCCCTTGCAGCAGGGACCTGCTGTAGCAGCCAGAGGTGCCTCTCCCTGCTGTCCCCAGCATGGACCTGCTGCACCGTGGCAGAGAGTTGGGTGGAGTCCTCTCTCCCCACTGTAGTCCTGGCCAGCCTGCACCCCAAACCCCTCATTCCTGGCCACACCCCCAGCTGGAGCCCTCATCCTCCCGCGCCCCAGCTCTGAGGTCACACATCACTACCATGTTGGTGCACATAAAATTCATTCCGCACATGCATGGGAAAAACTAGAGGGAACACTGAGGGGACATCCTCCTAACTGTGAGGTGCCAAGGCAGGGAAAGCATGGAAGTTCTTGTATGAAAATTTAAGAAGTGCCTGATGGAGGCTGGTGTCATCGGCTGATCAGAGTTAAGAATCAACCTCTTGATACTGAATAAGGGATACATAGGGTAGGGATAGGTTGTGACAGGATTTGAAAATGAAGGCAAATATCCTTTTTTGCTGCGAAGAAACTGAGCCAGTAGAGAGATGCAAAGACCAAGAGGTGATATGGTTAAAGAAATGGGCTAGGAAAATTGTCTTTGCAGTAGCATTTTGAATGAACATAAGTGGGGCAAGATTGCATTTATCAAGACCATTAGTCTCTCTCCAAAGGAAGGAAGTGAGACTTTGCAGTAGAGTCCCAGCTGCAGATCCAGTCTCCCTCTATATCATGCTCAATAGTCAAAAATGATCTGTTAAATGACAATGTGGAAGCTGCTTAATGTTGTCAAAGTGGTGGCATGGATCCATACTGCAGTAGTGAAGCGCTGGACAGATGAGAGCCCCAAAAGTCACAATTGTAATAGAAACAGTTAAATGTACCTCCAAAGTTTCCGCAAAATAGTGCAGATGCACTGTTGCAAACAGTTGTGAAATTTTATATGCCTGACCCAACAAAAGGAATACTGTTTTTAGTAGCTTTTAGTTAAAGCAGCAATATGTACTGTCTAGCCAGTGTACTTTGATAGGACATGTCTGTTTGGTTAGATTAATATTTCTTTTGAAATAGTGATACTGGTCCATCAGATGCAATTTAACTACTCCCAAAACTGTGAACATTCATGCTGATGCACAGTACTTTTTTCTTAAGTCATGTTTACTTGTGCTGCATTAGAAACACTAAAATGCTGAACTGTCTCTAAGGAGAGAATAGTTATTGAGAACACCACATTAAAAAAACTAGAAAAGGATAGTGGAATCTGCAGAATTTAATATGGCATTAAAATTTATTGTTTTTTTTATACAGAATTATCTTCTCAGAAGAAATTTGATGAAATTAAGAAGGCTAATCAAGCAGCAGCAAAAAAGTTTGTTGAAGACCAGTTTAGTTCCTCTTCTGAAGAAGATGAAGATATCGAAGGAAAACATGTAAAAATATTGGCCAAAACATTCACAACTTATACTAATCAAACTGGTAAAATATTTTAATATATTGACTTCTGTTAGTGCAATGATACCAATGTTTTTATGCTACAATCATCGTATATTGAAAAGCTTTGATAAGGTAGATAATTTATTCTGTTATTGTAATGTTCTTAACATATGACTTCATTTTCTGTGGTGTTCAAGATTGGTAGAAGATTTGTCAGAGGGTCTCTCTGTCACTACCTGGTGTGCTGTACTGTCTAGACTTTGTCACTTCACAATTACAAACACTCCCAGGCTGTTTTCCTTTCATGACATGTATTCTTTTATTCCTCTGCCTTTTTTAATGCACAGAAGATAATGCAGGTGTTGTGTAGCAGAAGCTTTCAGTATAGTTCCCTCCTTAGTACAGCTCACACTGTGAGCTTCCCTTCTGAGCTCACCCTTGTTTCCTATTCCTTCTACTTATATCCTCCCAATGACACCCTTACCCTGTATTACCACTCAGGGCTGCCCAGAGGATTTCGGGGGCCTCTTCCACTAAAAAAAAAAGTTGCAGTACTATAGAATACTATATTCTTGTGGGGGCCCCTGCAGGGCCTGGGGCAAATTGCCTCACTTGTGCCCTCCTGTGGCCCTGTTACCACCCAGGTGCTCATAATCTCACAATGGAAAGTGTTTAATTGTTCACAGCTGATCTTGCAGCAGTCTTCATGCTGCAGCAATTGATTAGGATTCTGCTGCTAGCACTTTGTCACAATTGCATATGCAATTTATACAGCAAGCCAGACAGTTCAGGAGAGAGGCTGGCTGATTGGGTAAATGGGGAAGAAAAGACTCAGGTTTGCAAAATAAGGCTTCAGAACTGTGTTGTTTTTCATTGGTTTGTATTGTTTTGTTTTTGGAGAGAGAATAAATGCCTACGTGTATCCCAACTCCTTAAGCTGAATTGTTATAAACCTGCAACTTGGGTAACAGTCCCATGCATGGGAGATGTAGTATCTGGACCTTTTCTGTTCTTCAGTTCTTGCATGCCTAGTTTTTGTTTTATTTAGTGGGGCAAGGAAAGTGGGATGGTAATGATGGAAGAGGTCCTGAAAATTGAAGGAGAGGGGATGATGGGAGTAACAGGACAGAACTGGTCACGCAGGGCTGTTTGGACTAGTAGGACATGGATAGGTAGCAGCTGGGGAGTGGGAGATGTGCTATCTGAGGCAGAAGTTGGTGAGTGGAGCTGGGAGTAGCAACTTGTGTATACTTGCCACCACTTGATGGGGGGAAGAAGTGATCTGGTGAGATACAGATGAGGAGGAGGGTGGCAGGATTTAGCAATTTGGTCCCAAGAATGGAAGTGAAATGAAACTAACTAAATCTCTGTGCACCTGTTGACTATTTATACCCAACTGGGTGAACAGACTTGCTATCTTGATTAGTGTGATTATTTTTTTTTCTTTCCTCTTCTAAGCTCAATGAAACAGTAACATGAACTTTACTTTGACTTGTGCTTGGAAGTAATGCTGCACAAATGAACACTTGATTATCTTTTAACTGTGAGTGCTTATCTTTGGATGCTTAGATATAAATAGAGGATCAAATGCTGTTGATGGTTTTACAAGAAGACTGTTTTTTGTGTATTAAAGATGGTGATACAAGTGAACTAGAACGTACAAGACAATATGTGAACGAAGCATTTCAGTCTGGGGCTTTGACATGCTTGATTTGCATTGCTTCAGTTAAGAGAAACCAAGCTGTAAGTATTTTACAAGTCTTCAAGGTATTAACCAACTAAATTGCTTTTATTAATATGTTTCAAACAAATGTTAAATATTTAAATAGAAACACTTGCCTGATTTACTGGAGTACTGAGGATTAATATGAAAGTCCTAGGAGTGCTAAACACTACATAAAAATTATAGTTTACTTTTCAGCTAACTATCATGTTTGTGCAGTATCAAAGCTTGTGCATATATAACTTGAATTTTGGTTTTTGTTCTGTGAGGTTCCTGTCAAACCTGTGGTCATGGTACAGTATAAGTAAGCTTGACATAATTTTATTTTTATTAACTATTTAAATTTTCACAGTTGTAGAAAATTAGGGAAGGGGAGTCAGACATTTAGTTAATTACCTTTTTGAATCTGTGTTAAGCTTTATAACTGTTAAAATATACATTGTTACTTAAATCTGTAAATTTTGATTATCTAGGGAAACATTTTTTAATTGGTTTGTGTGTATACAGCAACATTGGTTTGATATTTATCAATAAAAACTTAGTCCTTCCAAGCCTAAGGATCACAGGGTTATAAGGATCACATTTTAAAATTTTAGAAAGTTATGGATGCAAAAAGTAGTAGCAATAGGGTTTACGCTTCAAAAGGTTACAATTGTTGAACTTGGTTAAGATATTGTAACAATCAGGAATAGGGGAGTATTACAGTTGGATCATATAGTAACGGGAACCAAAATTAAGCTGCAGTATTGCAGAATGGGTCAGTAAGGTACAGTGAGAGAACTGTAGGATTTTACTTGAGTATTGAGATCTGCATGGTTGAATAAATATAGCCAAAATTACGAACCTCCCATATTTTTTTTCACATAGCCACATTTTTCCATGACCCAACATATCTCAAACCAAATCTTACTCCCACTGAAATCAGTTGAAAAATGCCATTTAATTCAATAGGAACATGATTGGGCCCGTCATACTTCACTGTAGTAAATATTGTAAGGGGAAGCAGACTGGCTGTGTCCTTGGTTTGCAATAACAAATCTTGCTGCAAAAGAGGGAGCGTGCAGAAAAACTGTACTTTTTTTTTAATGGTGGATAGTTGTTGTATGTACCTATTAAAGCTGATGACATTAACTTGTTCACAGAAGCCTCGTACAACATGATATGTGATTTTTTTATTAGACCTTTTGGTTTTTACAAATGAAGTATGTTTTTAATGTGTCAAGGTCTGTGTGTTTGTTTGTTTTTTAATTTGATTTGTCCTGCGACAGTTGACATCACTTACCAGTAGACCTAAAATGAAAGTTTTTTGTGTTTTTTGTTTTTGTTTTTTTTTAAATCAGCACGTTGTTACTCGTCTTGTATCCTTAATAGTTTTCTCCATTGAATATTTTAACTCAAATATAGTAAACCTCTCAACTGTTTATAAATGTTAGTTTTGGAAATTAGCTATTGAGCTATTAACTTTCTGAGTGGGTCTGGAGTAACACACTTTTGACTTTGAGTCAGAAGATTGGAAATGTTTTCTCTCTCTTGGCCTTTCATAGGTTAAATGTAAAACAACTGGCTTCCATTTTAAAATGTCCAAGGGTAAATCCAGAGAAAAGGGAAATTCAGACTTAAATCTTCAGCTGTTTCACTTACCCCATTATGTCTAGTTCCTGCAATACACTGAACCTTTGAAGGGTGCCTATGGAGATCATGGCAGTGAGCCTCCCATTCTGATATGACAGACTCAGGTTTGTATGGCTCATTTTACGATGCTAAAATTACTGTTGCAGCTTAGGCTCTGAGTCCTGGGTAGGGGGTAGACTTCAAACCTAGAGTTCAAGCCTAAGCCATGACATCAAAGCATTGTGTACACAGGTTTTTTTTAGCACGGTAGCGTGATCCTGAGTTTGTTGACCTGGACTGGGAGACTTTCTGCCATGGGCTATGTAGACATGCCCTAAAGGGCGTCACATCATAAGTTAGACTATAAACTTGCAGACAAGGATGTTTTTAACTCAAAGGGCTGTGACATAGGTGTGTACAGCCTTGCGTTCCTTGTGCAGTGCACAAGACTTACACACATACATACTTATGTATGTACACAGACCCTGATTCATGTCTATGCACTGGAGGTTGTGTCCCTAAATTGGGTGTATTTTTATAGATATTTGTATAATATTGCTTTGAGATAATTTTTCACAGTAATCTTTCATACATAAGACTGACAACAGTACAAATTTATTCACCATTGAGGTGTTTTCATAACTGTTTTTATCCTGTTCCAGGTTTCCAGTTATCTTTTAGACAAAGAGTTTGTTCCTTCCCAACTCACCTTCTGTTTCACTTTGTTGTGAAATCATAAAGCTGCATTTGTTCTATTTCACTTGATTCTCAGCCACAGGCTGATGTACTGAGCATACCATTATGACTTCGCTTCAGGATCAGCAAAGAAATACAGCCACGACCAAGAACACACAACTTCAGTAATGGCAAGGGGAGCACAGAAGGAAACTGGCCACGATAAATTACTTGTTCGTTTAACTTTGTCAATTATGAAAGTACCCCCTTTAAAAGGGACACTTCTGCATGAATCTTTGACTTATTGTTGCATATCACACCTAAGATTAGAGGGGGAAAAATGTTTTAGTATTTCTTTTGTATAATTATGCCCACATAAGCAACAGGAAAAACTTATACAGCAATAGAAGAGAGAACAACATTTACAACAGTATGAAGCTGTAGTAGTAAAATCATCAAAATCGGCAGGTGGATACAGGAGTATATGAAACTGGTTTTACCTCCTCTTTTAATTGAATAGATTTAAAGTTGGTATCCCTTTTAGATACTAGGTTTTTCATTCATTTAATCAGAAGCTAGCTTAATAGGTGCTAGTCATTTCTTTTATGTTTCTCTTTTAGGTCTGGAGCTGTTCTGGCTGTTTCTGTATATTTCACATGCCATGTATCCAAAAGTGGGCTAAGGACAGCCTTTTTCTTATATCTTCTCCCTTGACAGATGATGATTTTGGGAAGACAGATTATCCATGGCCTTGGTAAGCTTTTCATTTTACATTTACAAAGATACCTTGATTGAGGACTAAGTCAGAATGGGAGTCACTTCAAAAATAGCAATACTTGTAACTGGAAAACGTGTACTCCATACTTGCTTTCACATTGTTCTATGAATTTGTTTGAAGCTCACACTGGCACAGTTTGTGTTTTTTAGGAAGCATAAAAAAAATCACTGCATTAAACTTCAACATATGAAGACAGCAACTTGACTGTTGTACAGATCTCATATTTTACCCTCAGTTAAAATGTGTTTTTGATGGGTCCTATCCTGTCCCCTCCGAGCCCCCCGCCCCCCCGGAGTGCCAGCTGGAACTGGGGTACCACTGAGCCCTCCTGACCTACCAGCCTGGGCTCCCTTTTACACTGGATTGCTGTGACAAGCTGCAAAGCTCTCTCCAGCCTGCGCTTTCATCTGCATACATCCAGGTAGAGATGCACCCAGCTCCAGTTAAACAATGGCTCTTTGACCAGCCCTTGCATGGGAAGGCTACAGCTAGGGTGACTACCAGCTTCTCAGGCACGCACCCACTCTGGTGTATAAACCCAAAATTGTACCGGCTTGTGCTGCACAAGGAACTGTACAGTGGAAGCTCATAAAATTTGCTTCCTCCCTCAATGTGGAGAGGAATATCAACAGCCTTTTGCCCTTGAGTTATGATTTCCACACATTGGTTTAGATCAAGCAAAAATAAGTTTAACTACAAAAGAGATCTTAAACGATTAAAAAAAAAATTGTGATTAAACGATAATAGAATACTATTTATTTACGTTTTGGATGTTTCCTACATTTTCAATATAGATTTCAGTTGCAACACAAAATACAAAGTGTACTGTACTCACTTTATATTTTTGAGTATTTGCACTGTAAAAAGCAAAAGAAATAGTATTTTTCAGTTCACCTAATACAAGTTCTGTAGTTCTATCTCTTTATCAAGAATTTTGAGCTTAAAAATGTGGAATTATGTACAAAAAACCTGCATTGAAAACCAAAACAAATAGAGCCCGCAAGTCCACTCAGTCCTGCTTCTTGTTCAGCCAATCGCTCAGACACGCAAGTTTGTTTACATTTGCAGGAGATAATGCTGCCTGCTTGTTTACAATGCCATGTGAAAGTGAGAACAGGCATTCTCATGGCACTGTTGTAAATATCTGCAATGCAGGCTACATGCCAGGTGTGGTAAAGATTCATATGTCCTTTCATGCTTCAATCACCATTCCCAGGGACTTGCATCCATGCTGATGACAGGTTCTGCTCAATAACCATCCAAAGTAGTGCAGACTGATGCATGTTCATTTTCATTATCTGAGTCAGATGCCACCAGCAGAAGGTTGGTGGTGATTGATGGGTTTTTTTGGGTGGTTCAGGTTCTGTAGTTTCTGTATCGGAGTGTTGCTCTTTTAAGACTTTTGAAAGAATGCTCCACACCTTGTCCCTCTGATTTGGAAGGCACTTCAAATTCTTAAACCTGGGGTCCGGTACTGTAGCTATCTTTGGAAATCTCACATTGGTACCTTCTTTGCATTTTGTCAAATCTGCAGTGAAAGTGTTCTTAAAACGAACATGTTGTGGGCCATCATCCACTACTGCTATAACATGATCTATATGGCAGAATGTGGGTGTAAAAGAGCAGAGGACAGACAATTCTCCCCCCAAGGAGTTCAGTCACAAATTTTAATTAATGCATTATTTTTTTAATGAGTGTCATCAGCATGGAAGAATGTCCTCTGGAATAGTGGCAGAAGCATGAAGGGGCATACAAATGTTTAGCATATCTGACACGTAAATACCTTGCAGTGCCGGCTACAACAGTGCCATGTAAATGCCTGTTCTCACTTTCTGGTGACATTGTAAATAATAAAAGCGCTGCATTCTCTCCTTTTAAATGTAAACAAACTTGTTAGTCTTGGAGATTGGCTGAACAAGAAGTAGGCCGGAGTGAACTTGTAGCCTCTGAAGTTTTACATTGTTTTGGTTTTGAGTGCAGTTAGGTAACAAAATAATTTCTACATTTGTAAGTTGCACTTTCATGACAGATTGCACTATAATAATTGTATGAGGTGAATTGAAAGATACTATCTTTTTTTTACAGTGGAAATATTAGTAATAAAAAAATACACTTTCATTTCAGTTACAACACAGAATTCAATATATATGAAAATGTAGAAAAACATCCAAAATATTTAATAAATTTCAATTGGTATACTGTTTAACAGTGCAATTAAAACTGCAATTGCAATTTTTTGAATTAATGGCGTGAGCTAGCTGCGATTAATTGACAGCCCTAATTTTGAGTGATTATAAGGGCTAGCAAACAGATCAAAGCTGATTTTCTAGCCAATAAACAAAAAACACAAACTAAGCTTAATATACTAAATAGATTGGATATGAAAAGCAGATTCTCATCCTAAGAGATTATACAAGCAGGCTGCAGATTCTTAGGAGGCAAGTTGCACTTGCTTACAGCTTGGAATCCCCAGGTGTTCCATTCACAGGCTAAAAATTCCTTTAGTCTGGCTTCAGCACTTCCCTCAGTTCAGTCTTTGTTCCTCAGGTATCTCCAGGAGTCTTCTTGTGCAGGCAGTGAAGAACCCCAGATGATGTCACTCACTGCCTTATATAGCTTTTGCATAAGGTGGGAATCCTTTGTTTCAAAGCTTTTTCCCAGGCTGATCTGTGGAAAAACGCTGACATCTCAAGATGGCATCTAGAGACAAGATCTCATTACATGTCCTTGCAGAGTCCTAGCAGCCATTCTTGGAGGCTGTCTCTAGTGTTCTCAGGAAGGCTCCTAGGCGTTCTCCTAAGGCATTTCGTAATGGGCCATTTCCCACCCACTGTCTAGACTGAAAGCGTCTTGTCTAGTGGGAGTTCCCCACGTATAACAACTTTTGAAATGCAGAGACATAGTAAATATTCATAACTTTGGATACAAAAATGATACATGCATACAAATAGGATGATGATATTCAGGAAGTCATATCCTTTCCAGTGATGTCTCACATGACTTATCTTGCATAAAATGCATCATAGCTATGTCAGAATCATATCATATATATATATATAATATAGAATCATAGAAGCATAAAATAGGAAGGGAGCTCGAGAGGTCATCTAGTCCAATCCGCTGCGCTCAAGGCAGGACTATGTATTGTCTAGACCATCCCTGACAGGTGTTTGTCCAACCTGCTTTTAAAAATCCCCAAGGATGGAGATTCCACAACCTCCCTAGGCAATTTATTCCAGTACTTAACTTCCTAACCGTCAGAAGTGGTTTTTCCTAATGTCCAGCCTAAACCTCTCTTGCTTCAATTTAAGCCCATTGCTGCTTGTCCTATCCTCAGAGGTTAAGAACAATTTTTCTCCCTCCTCCTTGTAACAACCTTTTATGTAATTGAAAACTATTATCCTGTCTTCTCTTCTCCAGACTAAACAAACCCATTTTTTTCTATTTTCCCTCATAGGTCATGTTTTCTAGACCTTTAATCACTTTTGTTCCTTTTCTCTGGACTTTCTCTAATTTGTCCACATCTTTCCTGAAACATGATGCCCAGAACTGGACTCAATACTCCAATTGAGACCTAATCAGTGTGGAGTAGAGAGGAAGTTATTTCTTGTCTTGATTACAGTATTCCTGCTAATACATCCGAAAGGATTTTTGTTTTTTGCAACAATGTTACACTGTTGACTCATATTGGCTTGTGATCCACTATGACCCCCAGATCTATTTCCGCAGTACTCCTTCGTAGGTAGTCGTTTCCCATTTTGTATGTGTGCATCTGATTGTTCCTTCCTAAATGGAGTACTTTGCATTTGTCCGTATTGAATTTCATCCTATTTAGCTCAGACCGTTTCTCCAGTTTGTCCAGATCATTTTTAATTTTAATCCTATCCTCCAAAGCCATTGTAATCTCTCCCAGCTTGGTATTGTCTGCAAACTTTATAAGTGTACACTCTATGCCATTATCTTAGTAATTGATGAGGATATTGAACAGACCCAGAACTGATCCCTGTGGGACCCCACTCGTTATGCCCTTCTACTGATAACTGCGCTCTGGGAATGATTTTCCAACCAGTTACGCACCCACCTTATCATAGCTCCATCTAGGTTGTATTTCCGTAGTTTGTTTATGAGAAGGTCATGCGAGACAGTATCAAAAGCCTTACTAAAGTCAAGATATACCACATGTATGACTTCCCTACTATCCACAAGGCTTGTTACCCTGTCAAAGAAAGCTAATAAGTTGGGTTGACACCATTTGTTCTTGACAAATCCATGCTGACTGTTACTTATCACCTCATTATCTTCCAGTGTTTTGCAAATTGATTTCTTAATTATTTGGTCCATTATCTTCTCACATACAGAAGTTAAGCTGACTGGTCTGTAATTCCCTGGGTTGTCCATATTTCCCCTTTTATAGATGGGCACTATATTTGCCCTTTTCCAGTCTTCTGGAATGTCTCCCGTCTTCCATGACTTGTCAAAGATAATTGCCAATGGCTCAAATCTCCTCAGTCAGCTCCCTGAATATTCTAGGATGTATTTCATCAGGCCCTGGTGATCTGAAGACCTCTACCTTGTCTAAGTAATTTTTGACTTTGTTCTTTCTCTATTTTAGACTCGGATCCTACTTCATTTTCACTGGCATTCACTGTGTTAGATGTCCAATCACCACCAACCTTCTTGGGGAAAACCAAAATGAAGTCATTAAGCACTTCTACCATTTCCAGATTATCTGTTTGTTGTCTTTCCTCCCTCATTGAGTGAGGGGCCTACTCTATCCTTGGTCTTCCTCTTGCTTCTAATGTATTTGTAGAATGTTTTCTCGTTACTCTTTATGTCCCTAGCTAGTTTAATCTCATTTTGTGCCTTGGCCTTTCTAATTTTGTCTCTACATACGTGTGGTGTTTTGTTTATATTCATCCTTTGTAATCTGACCGAGTTTCCGCTTTTTGTAGGGCACCCCCTCCCCCTGCTTTTTGAGTTTTTAGATCATTGAAGATCTGATTAAGCTAGGTTGGTCTCTTGCCATACTTCCCCCTGCGTAGGAGAGAGAGGATAGTTTGCTCTTGTGCCCTTAATAATGTCTCTTTGAAAAATTGCGAACTGTTTTCAGTTGTTTTTCCCCTTAGACTTGCTTCTCATGGGATTTTATCTACCAGCTCCCTGAGTTTGCTAAAGTCTGCCTTCTTGAAATTCTTCCTTTATTATGCTGTTCTCCCTCCTACCATTCCTTAGAATCACAAACTCTACCGTTTCATGTTCACTTTCACCCAAGTTGCCTTCCACTTTCAAAATGTCAACCAGTTCCTCCCTATTTGTCAAAATCAAATCTAGAACAGCTGCCCCTTCTAGTAGTTTCTCCACCTTCTGAAATGAAAAATTGTCTCCAATATATTTCCAAGAATTTACTGGATAATCTGTACCCTGTTGTATTGTTTTTCCCAACAGATGTCTGAGTAGTTAGAGTACTCCATCACCACCACGTCCTGTGCTTTGGATGATTTTGTTAGTTTTTTTTTTTTTAAAAAAAAAACCTGATCCACCTCTTCTCCCTGGTTTGGTGTTCTGTCCTACCATGACATCATCCTTGTTTTTCCTCTTTTATCCTTTCCCAGAGACTTTCAGCAAGTCTGTCTTATTTCTATCTCAACGTCAGTCGAAGTATATACATTTTTAATATATAAGGCAACACCTCCTCCCTTTTTTCCCTGCCTGTCTTTCCTGAGCAAGCTGTACCCCTCTATACCAATATTCTAGTCTTAGGTATTATCCTACCAAGTCTCTGTGGTGCCAACTATGTCATAGTTGTGTTTATTTACTAGCATTTCAAGTTCTTCCTGCTTATTCTCCGCATTTCACATTAGTATACAGACATGTAAGATACTGATTTAATTTTCCCTCTCCAGTTCTCTTTTCTCCCTCTTATTTCTGCTATAACAGCCCATGCTCCCCCCAGATTTTGGCCCTTCTCCCAGGTCTCCCTGTTTTTGACTTACCTGTGGGCTTTGATCACCTGCCCCCATCAAACCTAGTTTAAAGCCTAGTGAGGAACTAGGTTGCTATGAAGAATCACTATGAACAATATGGGGTACAGTGTCAGTTTTAAAATGTTTACTCATCAACTTCAAAATCTCTCCTATCACCACCACTAAACCTAATAAAGATGAGCTGTGATATGACGCATTCTACAGATGGTTAACCTGCAGTGGCAAAAATTTGCAGTCCAGTCTTTACATGTTAGTTAAATATAAAATTTCTTACCTGGCAACCACCTCAGCTGTTGCATAGGCTGACAGTGCCGCCTCCTACAGCAAATTAGTGTGTTATTTCAAGTGACCATTTCACTGACATTTTTGACTTCTTCTAAGTACAGATATTTTGCCTTAAAAGTTTGATAAAATTCTACTTGATAGAATTTTCCTCATTTTGTAAGAATAAGAGGAAGGGAGAGTTTTTGTTATGCTCTAGTCTAAAACAATGGTCTTTCAACCTTTTTTCATTTGCAGGCCCCTAAAAATTTTCAAATGGAGGTGTGGACCCCTTTGGAAATTTTAAGTATAGTCCATGGACCCCACGTTGAAAACCACTGTTCTGTGGTAATGACAGCCTTTTGCAGAACCCCTTAGACTTAGTCCCACGGGTTGAAAACCACGGCTCTAAAACATATTTCAAACCCAACCACCGTTGTGTTTAGTACCCACTAAATTGTTTGTAAGTGTATTGAAGTGTCCATAGCTCATTGAAGAGTAGCTCCCTTTCTGGTGACACAGAACAATGTTATCCGAGGCAGAGGTTGCCTCACTCCTTAACTGCATCTGTCCCATTCCACAGGAATCGCTGGCACCCCAAAATGTCCAAGACCCTAACATCCACAGGCTCCAGAACTCTAGTGCCTTGCTAAAAGGCTTCTTCTAACTGGCTGTGGGGATTTTCCCCACATTGTGGGGCAGGTATTTCAGCCCCAGCCACCTTCAGACCCTTAAAAAAAACAAACCCCCCAAAGAAATGCACTGTAGAGGGAGAGGAAAAAAAAATGAAATGTAGAGATAGGGCTGCCTAGTGCTGCTTTGCGCGCTTCCAGAACGTTGGAAGATGGCTAAATGTTTGTCTCTGAGAAGCAGGAAATGCAGTGTTAAGGTAATGCAAACTCAAACTTCTTGAAACCCAGGAAGTCCCTTAATTTTGTAATGCCACCTCCATAGCTGTTAGTCTTAACACTACCCTCTTTGAACTACCCGCCAGCTCTCCCCTGACAGACGTGGCCCTCTTCATACAAGATTGTGAAACACTTTGAGATCTGTTGATGAAAAGTGCCAGTAATACTGAGTACAGTGAGAATGTGGTCCTTGAATACTGTAACAGAAACAGTTACAGCCTGTTCACTAAAGCAGAAATTATGTTTGAGTCAAGCTTAGCAAACATGAGTTAGCTGTGCCTGGCCTGTACTTAACCACTTTCCATACTCATGAGAGAGAAACCTTCACATAATTCAAGTGAGCACTGAGGTGCTCTGTTGTGTGTGCTACCAGGCTGCTAAAAATCTCATTGGCAGGAATACACTATTCTGGTTCTCTCTTTGGAGAACTTCCATAATTCTGTGCAGAAACAAGGGATTCTCAATCCCTTGAGGCGCTTGCCATATCTGGCAGTGTCAACTTTGGCAACTTGCTGCAACTAATCCCTCCACCATTTGGTATGGTTACGTCTATTTTGTTGAAAGGCATTTGGAGTACATGCGGGTAAATAATGGAATACAATCCTTTTGGGATCCAGTAGAAATGGCACTATTAGTAATTTGTCTGCTTATTATGAAACAGACTGTGCAGAACCATAATTAGTAGTACTGCCAGCTCTAGGGAGGGTAGAGTTACGGTTGCTGGAAGGGGATTATGTGAAAGGGTTACATTAATTCTTTATTTCCAGGTTTTCAAACATTTAAGTTCTTTATCTTAACTCTGCTTTTTCTGGGTTTTAGTAGCTTAAGTTTATCTACCGTCCATACGGGAGGGGTTTGATGCAGCACTAGGCAACTGTAAGTGTATTGCCTAAGTCTGGTGTGAATTAACTTGTTTTTAAAATTCAGACTTGGCATATGCATAACTGCTAGTGAAAAATGCTGGGAGTTGCTAAGGGTGTGCATGGAAGCTAGCTGAAAAACAATTATGTTTAAGTGGAAACCATGTATTGTCAGAGAGCAGTATATTACCTGTCAGGATAGTTTAACTGTGTATACCTATCTACACATTTGAATAAATGCACAATGGCTACAGTTATTCAGCTGCATAATTCTATATAAGTAAAAGGTTTACTCATTTTGTCTGTGTGCAGTTACCTACTATATTAGTTCTTTGAACCAAAGAATAGCTTTTTTTATTTTTAAGATGTAAAGCCTTATGGCTGAAATGTGAGTTACCAAAGTCAGGAAATTCAGTTATCACTTGACCATGGTGAACCATTAAGATATTGGCAATAGTTCATAAGTGATTGAACAGTTAGAGTTGTTATGGGGGGAAAAGAAAGGTTTGAATGATGTGGTCTTTGTGCTGGTAAAATATTAGTCTTAGGGCAAGGCTACACTACAATATTAAGTCAACCTAAGTTATCTGGACAGACAGCCATTGCAGTTTCTTTGGTTCCTTATATGCACAATCACATTCTCTAGTCCATTTCCTTTTTATTTTTCTCTTAGCAGTTCATATAAAGGTACCAACACTCTTGCCACATTAGGCAGAAATTTACAATAGTAGTTAAGCAGTCCTAAGAATGAATGGAATTGTGACATGCTCTCTGGCAGTGGCACTTGAAGAATTGCCTTCTTTTTTCTGGTGATTGTTTTAAGCCCCTGGCATCAATTACATGTCCAGGGTATTGAACTGAAGGTTTGAAAACATCACTTTTGTCTTGATGTTCTCTCAGTTCATAGTCTTCAAAATGTTGCAAAACAGCATCCAAATTTTGAAGAGGATCCTCTTGATCCCTTCAGTAATGAGGATGTTGTTCAAATAGCATTGAACTCCATTCAGTCCCTTCAGAATCTCATCTGTAGCTTTCTGCAACAGCACAGGTGCCTATGTGGCACCAAAAGGTAACCTGATATGGCAAAATAAGCTTTTTCACGTGTTGTGGGATATTTGCAAGATGCCAGATCACTCTCTATTTGTAGGTATGCATCAAGCAATCCAATTTACTGAAACACTGTCCTCTGCTAATAGTAGCAAACAAATCTTCAATAGGAGGTAGTGGATACTGGTTTGCACATAAAATTGGATTCGCTTTGAAATCTCCACAAATTCGGACGGAGCCATCCTTCCTGATCACTGGTAGAATGGGTGTAGGCCACTGACTGTGTGAAACTAGTGACAAGATTCCGATGTTTGCTAGATAGTCCACAGCAGCTTCCACTGGAGGCTTCAGAGCATAAGGCACAACTCTGGGCTTGCAATATTTTGACTGTACGTCAGATTTAACAGTGAGCTTCACTGACAGGTTGCTTATTTGTCCAAGTCCTTTTTCAAAAACTTTGGAGTGATTGTACAGTATTTCTTGAAGGTTTCAGGGTATTCTGTGATTACCTTGATACAGTCAGCTTCTCAAGCCAAGTTCTGCCAAATAATCATAGATACTTTCCTTCAGCCATGGACGATCAATTGTGTTACCCTTGTATATTTTGTTGAACTTTCACCTGGAGTCTCCCTTTTTGGAATTAACTTTTCTCCTTAAATCTCTTAAACCTTTTGAGACGTCCACTCCAGTATCAAGCTCCATATTTGTAGGAACTCCCTCAGTCAAGGGTGTAACCCAGGAGCCATCTCTTGCTTAAGTTCGGGTAACATGCAGTTCTAGGACTCACTGAATGTCACTAGAGCTTTGTCTTTTTTCACGTTAATTTCTGACTTCCGTCTTTGCTTAGGTTCAGTCTTCATAGGTCTCTTCTTGGACGGATGGTTACTCTGTGTTGCTGGTCATTGAATTATGTAACAGGTCATGACAATGTCTCTCTTCTTCTGGCACTTCCTGCAAATGACCTGGTGTGCCTAGCAATTCAGTGTATATAGTTGGCATATGATGGCCACATGGAAATTCCGTACATTTTGTGGTCCTCTGACTCGCCAATTTAGGGGGTGTATTTCTTGGTTTGCTTTAAATTTCAGAGACTCCTTCTCTGAAGTTTCCATAGCAATAACTACATCAACAGCCTTGAATGCTAGCAGTGATACAGTCAGTAACTTCTTTCAGATCTGATCATTGCGTAATCCAGAGACAAATTGGTCACATAGGGCATAACTTAATGTTTGTGTATATGACAGCACTTAGATTTCTTTTTTTAGAGCAGCAATGAACTGTACTACTCGCTCTCTGCTTCCTTGATGGACCCAGTATCATTCTGCTATCCTCAATGAGACAGGAGAGAAATGTTTGTTTCTTCTGTAATTATGGCATTTCTGGGCATAATTGGAGACAAGAAGTCACACAGCAATCTGTATGCCTTCAGACCCATTACTATCAGCAATATTGAAACTTGTCCTTCTAGAATGGAATTATAAACTACAAATTGCTCAGATTATTTGAGGCACATTACCTATGTTTTACGGTTTTTGCCTAATTCATCAACGTTTCTCTTCTCTCCTGTTGGACTTTGTGCCCTCCTGGACACTTTCTTCCCCAGGAAAACTTTCTTTATTTGCTTTTTTTGCTTCTTGGGCAGTCAGTGGGTTAGAAGATCCTTGTTGCCTGTGTTATATTTGGACTGAGCAGTGAAGGAGCTAGACAAAGAAGGAACTGATTTTAAACACAGCTGTCTGCTGTGGAGACTTTCATTATTTTGGTAACAAAAGTGAGGCTTTGTTCTGAGTACAAAGTGCCCACCATTTAAAGAGGCAGGACATTATATATACCATTTGGAAATGGGGGGAGAAACAAGCAAGGTAGTAATCAGAATTATATGATCTTTATACTCTTATACCACCTGTTATGTTTGTTTATAGCCCTTGCAGTTGTGGATTGTCGTTGGTCCCTAAGTCTACTGATACTTTTCAAGGACTGACTATAGCAAGTCCCAGCTGTTAGGCTACTGTAACTTGAAATCTCTTGTAGACCTATATTTTTAATGTATAGATTTTGATTTGCATATCTTAGGAGTCTAATCCAGTAAGAGTTCCCAGTTTTTAATGTCACTGTTCTTGGTCACATGCAGAGGAAGTAATTTTGTTACAGGGACTGTTTTGGAATAAAATTGACGTATTTGGATATTACTTGAGGTGTAAAATATTTATTCTAAAGGTTTGCTATACTAAATGCTCTCAAGTTTACAATTGTTCATGGAAAAAGTATTGTGGAGCTGGGGGCCTGAAGAATTCATCATAGTGAGATTATGCATTTAAAAACTAGTATGTAGCAGCCACCCTGGTGTATTATAAATTTAACTACCAGTATATCATTATTAACTGAAACAATTGCAAAAAAGCAGTGTAGATTGATTTTAAATCGGCGATTAGCCTCAATTTGAATAATTGATTTTAATCGGCTTTTCCATTTGTACTTCAATTATCTTCTAAAGAAAGATGTATTCTCATTGGTTAACATGACCATTAAAACATAGAATCATAGAAGGGTAGGACTGGAAGGGACCTCAATAGGTCAGTATGTTGATTTACAGTTAAATAGAGCCTTTACACTATATTTCACATGTTTTTGCTACCTAGGAGGGTACACTATAACTAGATGCATCTATTTAAGCAGTTACATTACTTAATATTTTCAGATTTTTAATTGTACATTTTGGTATGTAATATTGCTTTATTAACTTTTTGGTCATGATTCGTATCAAGCAGTATTAGGGTGGTAACTGGAATTTAATTAAACACACAACAGCATATAACATTTATTTTTATTAAACAAAACCTTAAATGTTTTGGATACATATGCTTATCAAAATATATTTCACATTTACAACTAAATAATTTACTGACTATACTTTAGCACTCTGTTCCGTTAATAAAACTGATTATTTCTGTTTAGCCTCGGAAGATTTTCAAATATGCCTAAGAAGTAACTGGACTGTAAATACCTGAAATGAGAGAGGCTCCTAAGTTACTTAGGGTGACCTGTTGTGTCATATTTGTAAAGTTTGACCTCAAAAGCTAGATGTGTTTTTTCTCTACTCTCTTTATATAGAAAAGCAGCCTTTAACTCAAAGTTTCTGATTTGAAGCTAGTAGATTCATCATATTTATTTTTTTATTTAAATGGTTTAAGAGATTATAAATTTATGCCTTAACACATTTTATATTAAGTTTAGATTTTCTTTTGAACAGCTTTATTTTTAAACAATTTTATTTAAATATCAAACTAAAAAAAAATCTAAATAAAATGATTGTATTGCCTTTTTTTAAAAAAAATCATACAGCTTTTTTCCAGGGTGGGCAAAAATCTGTCATTGATAATGTCTGTATTGCTTTGCCAAACAGAATTAGTAAAACTATCCGTTTTTCTTTTCTTACCTGTCAGTCCAAAATGTAGGTTTGAGTACAAACGATCTGAAACTCCCACTAGATACTACTGCTACTGTGGGAAGGTAGAAGATCCAGAGTTGGACCCATGGCTGGTACCTCACTCATGTGGCCAAGTATGTGAGAGGGAATTTAAACCTCCATGTGGGCATAAATGCCTACTGCTCTGTCACCCGGGTAAGTCTCTTCTATGCTATTGATTAATTGTTCACAATTAGTCATGAAAACTATCATGCTTAAAATCAGTTATGACACTGGACTTTAAACTTTAATAAATAGGAGAAAGTGAATATTTGTGGGGAATTTCATTATTAAAAGTTACTGAACACTAATGAAAGGAGAATGAAATGAATTATTGAGCCAGCGATGAAATGTTAATTTTATTGTTTCCTTTTAACCGTTCTCAGGTCCTTGTCCTCCTTGCCCAAAGATGGTCGCAATAGCCTGTTACTGTAAGAAGGCTAAACCAGTTCCGCGAAGGTGCAGTACCAAAGAATGGTCATGTCAGCTGCCATGTGGTCGAAAACTGCCATGTGGACAGCACAATTGTGAGAATCCTTGTCACCCAGGTAGACCTGATCTTCTAAATTGTTCAGAGAGTAGTTTTGCATCAGTTATGAAGAGTTGAAGCTTGCCTGTATGAACTAATTAAAAGGAAAAAAATGATTGTAATTCTTCTCCCTCTGTCACCTCACAATTAAATCCTATATTAATCACTTATTTTTAGGAAATTGTCAGTCTTGCCCACGAGTCAGTAAACAAAGGTGTGTCTGTGGTAGACAAATAGCAGAAAGACTTTGTGCAAGTCCATTTTGGCAGTGTGAGCAGGTATGTTTCAGAAGTGCTTTTTTAGATTATCTTTATCTTAAGAAAATGGGCAACTTACTATACTGGAAAATTTTAAAAAGTTACCTGTTAAGAAGGTTTTTTGTTTTTTAAGGTGTGTGTTTTTAAACATACACACGCAAATCTAGGCAGCAGTCATTTGAAGACAGATACATTTACATGGGTCCAGTTCACTTCTGACATTAGTATTCACAGCTTTGTTGACTCTGTTGCAATTCTGCTTGCTTATGACAGTAGTAAACTTTACTTTCAGTTCCCATCATTTTGAGTAACTTTTAGATTCTTTTGAGAGTAAGACTTCTGTTGCCATCTTAAAAAGTATGAAACGCAGCTTAATATGTGCTCTAGAGCTTCGCTTATTTACTAGTAGCAACTAAGCTTAATCAGTTTTCTAAGAATGATTCAATATTTGTGGCTCAGAGCTACAACTGAGACTGTAGGTTGTAAAAATCTTAAATTGAGGGAAAGCAAAACATGAGTGCTCTCATGAGACAGCGCATAATGTCTGATTTTAATTTGTAACTTAAGTATACTTTCAAAGCTCAGGAAAATCTCCCTTCTCCTTCACAGTCCCATTGGATTTTGCATCCTTTTATCTTGTTAAATTGGTCACTGTCAGCTGTTGAGTTATTGTAGTTTTATTTTTTTTCTTTAAGGTGTGTGGGAGAACTTTGCCTTGTGGTAATCATACATGTGAACAAATTTGTCACTCTGGTCCCTGTGGAGAATGTCCTCGATCTGGGAAAAGACCCTGTCCATGTGGGAAATCAAGTAAGGATTTTTTCCTCTTATTGAGGCACATTTATTTGCTGAAATAGACTTCAAATATTCAAACATGTCCCAAGTAGCATGAATTTACAGGAGACTGTTGTAGCTCAGGTTTATAAACCTTCTTTTCAGTAGTGTTTGGCAAAGGCTTACTTCCGCAGTGCAGTTACTTAGCAGGTTCCAATAAGCAATGAAAGCTGCAAGTTTTATATAACTTTCTTGCTTGATTCTTTACAAGTTTGATATTGACTTAATTTAACTATGGTTTTATGAGAGGTGCTAACTTAATTCAATAAATTTGTATAATTTCTGTAGAGTTTCTTTAAGTATGAGAGGGTGAAGCTAGAAAATACAGGTCAAATTGTCAACTGTATATCTAGATGTATCTGTGTTTTTTCTTTAGTACATGTGCTATCTTGTTTTTATTTAGTGTTTTTTTTGCCTTGTACGGAAGATGTACCTACTTGTGGAGATAGTTGTGACAAAGTTCTTGAATGTGGAATCCATAGGTGTTCGCAGCGTTGTCATCGAGGTCCCTGTGAAATTTGTAGACAGGTTAGTTTTAATCTCTTCCAACATGTAGCTTTTAAATACTTTGTAATTTAAATAAAGGTTTTGCCTCCTAAGAAGCTGGCATATCTGTCACTAAAAGCACCCATCTAAGACCAGATTCTTTGGGTAAATGTGTTCAGAAAAATGCATTACTTTTTGTGTGGTACCTAACCAGTTACTGAAGGTCATATTAAAGGCAAGTTTTAACTGGTAGTTGAGCAAATTTAATTGGAAGTTCTGTGTGGGTAATGCACATCTTCCACTGTAGCACTATGAATAGGCCACTAACATTGCTAAAGTGATGCTGAGAACTATTTTTAGGCCAAAATTTAAAATATGTGGGCTGCTGTCAAGGTTCCTTCCCCACTCTGGACTTTAGAGTAAAGATATGAGGACCTGCATGTGAACCCCTAAACTGAATTACCAGCTTAGATTTGGTTTTGCTGCCACCACTCCCAAATACTAACTCCCTTCCCTGGATAGACTTGAGAGACTTCTTCACCAAGTTCCTGGTGAACACTGATCCAATCCCTTAGATCTTAACACAAGGAGAATTTAACCATCCCCCCTCCTTTCCCCCACCAATTTCTGGTGAGTCCAGATCCAATCCCCTTGTATCTTAAAACAAGGAAAAATCAATCAGGTTCTTAAGAAGAAGGCTTTTAATTAAAGAAAGAAATTAATCATGCTCTTGTAATATCAGATGGACAATAATTTTTACAGGGTAATCGGATTTATAGAGCCAGAGGACCCCCTCTAGCCCTTAGGTTTCAAAATTACAGCAACGGAGGTACCAATCTCTTATCGCAAAAGGAACATTACAGAGTTGAGAAAACAAAGAATAAAATCTAACATGCCTGCCTGCTGTTACTTTCCAGTTTTGAAATATGAGAGAGTGGTTTCAGAAAGATTTGGAGAAGCATGGATGATGTCTGGTCCTCTTAGAACGCAAGAAGACAACCCCAAAATAAAGAGCACATGAATACAAAAGCCTCCCCCCCCGCCCCCAAGATTTGAAAATATCTTGCCCCTTCATCGTCCTTGGGTCAGGTGTCACCAGGTAAAAGGATTTTGGTGCCTCTGACCAGAGGGATTTTATAGTATTGTACACAGGAGGGCTGTTCCCTTCCTTTTGTAGTTAGACAATGGCAAAAAGTTCTTTTTGCCACTAAGTTCCAGTGTTGAATTCTTTTTTTAGCATACTGGTAGATGTGTTAACCCAAATAATAATTTCCAAGACATGAATTAGAAATCAAAGTGACTTCTTATTTATGTAGTCCATCAGCGATTTAAATGTGAAGGAAAAAAACTGCATTTAAATAAACACAGGTTAATAAACAAAAACCCAAAAAAATTTTTTTTGTTTACTATTACGAATAGCTTGTTGTTTTTAATATATAATATGACCTGAGAGGAAGGACTGTCCGTGATCTAGGGGCATTGGCCTGCGTCCCTAGGGACGCCAGGTTCAGTTCCCTGCACACCACAGACTTGTGCGCAAGTCACTCATAGTCTGTCTCCCTCAATTCCCTATTCTGTAAAATTGTTGATAATAGTACAAGTATTACCACCTGGAAGGTTGTTAGGATGGGCAATACAGGAAAAGATTGTGATGTGCTCAGTATACTATACGGTCAATGGAGGCCTGTATAAGTACCATACAGATGTATGTTCGTTGCCCCTTGTCATAAATTGTGGTGCAACTTGGAGTCCTGTGGTGCTGTTTACAATTGCAGTGAGTAGTTCGGTCTTGCCCAAACACTTTAGGGTAATTTTGGAGAGGAGGTTTCCCTCCAACTTGCCATAAGTGTGCTTCCCACATTCCTGCTAGCTAATTGGACATTGATGAAATAGCACCCAGGAGCAGTTCTGGGCCAGGATAGCTGCGGCGTTAATAATTTCTTACTCATGCTATTTGATTATGAGTCACCTACTAGTCTCCTTACTTTTATCTATCTCCCCTGCTATGCCCAGTCATGGTCATCAGACCAGTTATGATGATTCTGTCTACGACCGAAGCAACATCAGTTGAGGGCCATTTCAAGGTACTAATTTACCCTCCCGTGCTCTGTGTTCAGTAATTAACAGCTCAGAGAGTCATGGCAAGTGATTTGTATACTTGAGCTCAGCGCAGATACGCTTTCTGTGCATGGCATTTTGTTGAAACTAGAGACCATAAGGCCGCCATTGTGGTTTTTTAAAGAATATTCAGTTTCTGGCTCTTAGTTATAGACTTGTTTAGAACTGCATTCCCGTGAGTTTAAGCTTATAAAAGAACAGACATTCAGGAACGAAGTCTGTTGGGACTTGGGTGGAAGGTGATGTTTTCTTATTATTGTTTACTTAGGCCAGGAAGATGACAATTTTTGCATTCGTCATACTCTGCCCTTCATACTGTTGTTAATCTTATTGGCTATCTCTTTTGTGTTCTTCACCTCTGGCCAGTTAATGGCAACCACCGCGTTGCCTTCATCTAGTAAGCATCTGTACATCTTCCACTCTGTCCTCTTATGGATGGAATAGCTCTCTCATATTTTTGAGCTTTAAGGTTACTCCCATCCCTTCTATTTTTTACCTTCAGATAATCTTGAGTACCATTGAACTGTGGGTATACTAGCTAAACATATGGTATTTGGCAAAGAGAGTCCAAATAAGGCTTGTAAGCCTGAATTGTAAGCTTGGCAGGAGCAGCGACAGCGTCTCATATGTTTGATATCATGTGACCTAACACAGTGTTGTCTCTGGATATTATAGTTGTAATAAGTTGATCAGTTTGCCTTACGGTTCTTAGTAGAAACATCTTTTAGCTTCCAACTTATATGTGTCTTCATATCCCCCCCCAGGAAGTTGAAAAGCAGTGTCGTTGTTGAAAGCATACTAAACGCATGCCATGTCATAAACCGTATCTCTGTGAAGACCAAAGTGCTACGAATAATTTCGTGATTGCCAGAAGCACAATGCACGAGAAAGGTGAGTGTTAACAATATGCTACTTAACAGTAAACTTAACAAGCAATTCATTATAAAGTTCTATTAATCTGGCTCTTTTTCAGTTTTTTGATCGCAAATTTATTTATATTCTTGTACAAATGTAGCATTGGATCAACATACCTTTTTGTTTCACATTTGGAAGGCTTTCTTTCAACTGTAAGGGCTAGCTAATTAATAATTAAAACTCAGAATCTGCCACATAGGGTAGATTCTGTGGCAAATTCCAAAACTGAAGAATAGAGGTTGCTTAAACTGTGCTGTTGGGAATATATTTTGATATTAACTATCTCCATTTTTCCCGAAATAGCTTTCCCCTTCTATTTCAACATGTTTTTGAAGGTTTGAATTGACAGTCACATTGTTCAGAAGTCTCAGAACATCTATAGCCTTTGCAGAAAGTGTCTCTTGCTGATCTGAGGAGCTAATCTGTTGGCAAGTTCCTTTTAGAGGGTGCCTAGTGGATTTTTCAGCTCAGTCAGTTTTAAGGGAGCTACTCACCAAGTAAATCAGCTATTGCTTTCATTGGGACTTCAGTGCCTAAACTACCCTTTGTGACTTTGAAAATCTCCATCTAAACATTAATAGAAATAATCTCCTCCTCTCCCTCTCCCTTCCCCCCACAAGCCTCCTTGCATATTAAAGAACAGGGTGACAGCCTATCTAAACCTTAACCCAGCTGTTCTCCTTTTAACATAAAAGAAGAACTCATGTCTGAAAAGAATGAGGTGTGTGTAGTGAAAGCACATTTAATGATTTTTCTTTTCTTTTGTACTGTATCTCAGCTTTTCTGTGCAATGCTAGTAGGTACAGAACATGTTTAATTCTGTACCAAGGTGCTGGTTTGCTTACAGTTTTTAATACTGTTGGGCTAGGTACACATTACTAATAAAATTCAGATCATTCAGAGAATTTTGTTTGTATACAGTTTGTGTGATTTCATGTAATGATGGAAAGTTGCACGATGGAAAAAGTATACAGTATGAGTTAAGAATAGTATGCTCATGTGGGATCATTACCACAAAAGTTTGCTGTAGAAGTTTTATTCTGTGCTCAACTCTGAAATAATTTCATAGCTAGTAAACTTAGACATGAAAACTCCCAAATACAATTATTTAGCAATCTGACACTTATATATTAAATCATCCATTAGAGAGATTCATTGCTTCTGACGTTTGTGTTCAGCACATGCAGGTGCAGCACTAAGCGGCTGTACTAGAATTTGGTTATAAAAATCAGTTTAGGCCGTCCTTATCTCAAAATTCTCCTCTTACATGTGCTATATGTAGATCTGAGGCCAAATTAAATATGCATAGAAGCATAATTTCCAGTTTGTATGTAGAGAGAGCACTAAGTCAGTCAAGAGGCTCCAAGTAGCCTGATTATTGCTTATTTCATTATTATAACTAAAACTCCCAATGTTCCTCCATATGCCAAGGCAAACACCTCAGCCCAAATGGAAACTATCTCTTTAAAGATTTGACTCTGCAAATAAGTATATAACTATTCCACTGTATCATTAGAAAGAGCAAAATACATAAGTGGAACCTGAGGAAGTCTGTAAGGGGTCTGAAATTGTATATTCCTGTTCATCATTTGTTTGTCCTCCTTAAGAATGTCCTTGAATGCAGTAAGTGAGCCACAGGATATTAGGAGGAGAAGAAGCAGTCTTTATTTTCTCCCTTTTTGGTTTTTGAGGACAACTGGTAGGCAATCTCAGTGACCCAGCCAGTCATTTTTAACTAAAATGCCAGATTGACTCTGTTTTGAGTTGTATGGGTGAATTTCTGGCTTAATTTTGGTTTATGGGATTCTTTTCAGCAGTCTTATTAGTGATAGTGTAGTATCCAGGATCTGTGAGGTGTTAGACAAACATAGGAAGGTGGAGTTTCTGACTCAGTCTACAAACTGGGGTTTGTTTTTATTTCCAGCACACTTATTTTAAAGATGGTCTGCTGAGCAAAATTACTGTCTGCACTGCTACTTTATGCTATACAAAGGCTGCCTCAGACACTTCAAAACTTTTTTTCTAACACTGGAAATATCAGGGGCTAATTTATTTTTCTTGAAGGGCCTGAATAATGATGTCACAAAAAGTTGTCATGTGAGCTGCAACCTTCCCCTTCCTTCGTTCTCCCAACAAAAGGGAGATGAGATGCTGAGTCTTTACTTCTAATGTAAAAGACAACCCTTCATCCCTCAAAGTAAAAGAAAAAATGTAAGATTATCTGTATGCATCATAAATAAATGACAAAGGTACAGACATTTTTCACCTCTGCAGTTCAATTTTAAAAACTAGACTAGACAAAACACAAGTAAACGTATTGTAAGGAGCGGTCTTGAATTTGCAGTGGGGTAGACTAGGTGACCTAAAAATTCTGTTTTCTCTAAAGATGAAGAACAGAGTAAATGTAGTTAGCAGGAGTTCCAATTCCTTTGGGCCCTTTCTCTATCTTTTGACTAGTTATCCTCTAAATCTTACAAGTAGATATTTCAGAAATAGAAGAGAGATTTTAGTATTGACATTTTTTAAGCTGATGTGGGTGGGATAACATGGCACAGCTAATGTATACCAATTACACATTTGGGTATTTGACCCAATTAAAAAGAGATCCGTCAGACAAAATGTAAAAAAAAAAAAAAATTTCATTGATTTTACTTTTTAAGACTTTGAATTTGTCACATTGAAGTAAAGAAAACTTTTTTTATTTTTGACTGGCACAGTCTTAAAGCATTTTAAAGCATCTTAAAGCATTATGGTACAGTGAAGAGAACAGAGTTGCCATCTTTCAATTGAACAAAAGGCAAAAAAAAAGCTCAAGCTCCTTTGCTAATCCCCTATCCCTTCTTTCTTTAGTTCTTTCCCAGGTGTAAGGGGGAGGGATTGCTGTCTCCTGCCCTGGAGTCCATTCACTTGTTCTGC
>NC_133773.1:95465358-95476979 GCF_003597395.2 Chelonoidis abingdonii
TTGCAAAAAAGCAGTGTAGATTGATTTTAAATCGGCGATTAGCCTCAATTTGAATAATTGATTTTAATCGGCTTTTCCATTTGTACTTCAATTATCTTCTAAAGAAAGATGTATTCTCATTGGTTAACATGACCATTAAAACATAGAATCATAGAAGGGTAGGACTGGAAGGGACCTCAATAGGTCAGTATGTTGATTTACAGTTAAATAGAGCCTTTACACTATATTTCACATGTTTTTGCTACCTAGGAGGGTACACTATAACTAGATGCATCTATTTAAGCAGTTACATTACTTAATATTTTCAGATTTTTAATTGTACATTTTGGTATGTAATATTGCTTTATTAACTTTTTGGTCATGATTCGTATCAAGCAGTATTAGGGTGGTAACTGGAATTTAATTAAACACACAACAGCATATAACATTTATTTTTATTAAACAAAACCTTAAATGTTTTGGATACATATGCTTATCAAAATATATTTCACATTTACAACTAAATAATTTACTGACTATACTTTAGCACTCTGTTCCGTTAATAAAACTGATTATTTCTGTTTAGCCTCGGAAGATTTTCAAATATGCCTAAGAAGTAACTGGACTGTAAATACCTGAAATGAGAGAGGCTCCTAAGTTACTTAGGGTGACCTGTTGTGTCATATTTGTAAAGTTTGACCTCAAAAGCTAGATGTGTTTTTTCTCTACTCTCTTTATATAGAAAAGCAGCCTTTAACTCAAAGTTTCTGATTTGAAGCTAGTAGATTCATCATATTTATTTTTTTATTTAAATGGTTTAAGAGATTATAAATTTATGCCTTAACACATTTTATATTAAGTTTAGATTTTCTTTTGAACAGCTTTATTTTTAAACAATTTTATTTAAATATCAAACTAAAAAAAAATCTAAATAAAATGATTGTATTGCCTTTTTTTAAAAAAAATCATACAGCTTTTTTCCAGGGTGGGCAAAAATCTGTCATTGATAATGTCTGTATTGCTTTGCCAAACAGAATTAGTAAAACTATCCGTTTTTCTTTTCTTACCTGTCAGTCCAAAATGTAGGTTTGAGTACAAACGATCTGAAACTCCCACTAGATACTACTGCTACTGTGGGAAGGTAGAAGATCCAGAGTTGGACCCATGGCTGGTACCTCACTCATGTGGCCAAGTATGTGAGAGGGAATTTAAACCTCCATGTGGGCATAAATGCCTACTGCTCTGTCACCCGGGTAAGTCTCTTCTATGCTATTGATTAATTGTTCACAATTAGTCATGAAAACTATCATGCTTAAAATCAGTTATGACACTGGACTTTAAACTTTAATAAATAGGAGAAAGTGAATATTTGTGGGGAATTTCATTATTAAAAGTTACTGAACACTAATGAAAGGAGAATGAAATGAATTATTGAGCCAGCGATGAAATGTTAATTTTATTGTTTCCTTTTAACCGTTCTCAGGTCCTTGTCCTCCTTGCCCAAAGATGGTCGCAATAGCCTGTTACTGTAAGAAGGCTAAACCAGTTCCGCGAAGGTGCAGTACCAAAGAATGGTCATGTCAGCTGCCATGTGGTCGAAAACTGCCATGTGGACAGCACAATTGTGAGAATCCTTGTCACCCAGGTAGACCTGATCTTCTAAATTGTTCAGAGAGTAGTTTTGCATCAGTTATGAAGAGTTGAAGCTTGCCTGTATGAACTAATTAAAAGGAAAAAAATGATTGTAATTCTTCTCCCTCTGTCACCTCACAATTAAATCCTATATTAATCACTTATTTTTAGGAAATTGTCAGTCTTGCCCACGAGTCAGTAAACAAAGGTGTGTCTGTGGTAGACAAATAGCAGAAAGACTTTGTGCAAGTCCATTTTGGCAGTGTGAGCAGGTATGTTTCAGAAGTGCTTTTTTAGATTATCTTTATCTTAAGAAAATGGGCAACTTACTATACTGGAAAATTTTAAAAAGTTACCTGTTAAGAAGGTTTTTTGTTTTTTAAGGTGTGTGTTTTTAAACATACACACGCAAATCTAGGCAGCAGTCATTTGAAGACAGATACATTTACATGGGTCCAGTTCACTTCTGACATTAGTATTCACAGCTTTGTTGACTCTGTTGCAATTCTGCTTGCTTATGACAGTAGTAAACTTTACTTTCAGTTCCCATCATTTTGAGTAACTTTTAGATTCTTTTGAGAGTAAGACTTCTGTTGCCATCTTAAAAAGTATGAAACGCAGCTTAATATGTGCTCTAGAGCTTCGCTTATTTACTAGTAGCAACTAAGCTTAATCAGTTTTCTAAGAATGATTCAATATTTGTGGCTCAGAGCTACAACTGAGACTGTAGGTTGTAAAAATCTTAAATTGAGGGAAAGCAAAACATGAGTGCTCTCATGAGACAGCGCATAATGTCTGATTTTAATTTGTAACTTAAGTATACTTTCAAAGCTCAGGAAAATCTCCCTTCTCCTTCACAGTCCCATTGGATTTTGCATCCTTTTATCTTGTTAAATTGGTCACTGTCAGCTGTTGAGTTATTGTAGTTTTATTTTTTTTCTTTAAGGTGTGTGGGAGAACTTTGCCTTGTGGTAATCATACATGTGAACAAATTTGTCACTCTGGTCCCTGTGGAGAATGTCCTCGATCTGGGAAAAGACCCTGTCCATGTGGGAAATCAAGTAAGGATTTTTTCCTCTTATTGAGGCACATTTATTTGCTGAAATAGACTTCAAATATTCAAACATGTCCCAAGTAGCATGAATTTACAGGAGACTGTTGTAGCTCAGGTTTATAAACCTTCTTTTCAGTAGTGTTTGGCAAAGGCTTACTTCCGCAGTGCAGTTACTTAGCAGGTTCCAATAAGCAATGAAAGCTGCAAGTTTTATATAACTTTCTTGCTTGATTCTTTACAAGTTTGATATTGACTTAATTTAACTATGGTTTTATGAGAGGTGCTAACTTAATTCAATAAATTTGTATAATTTCTGTAGAGTTTCTTTAAGTATGAGAGGGTGAAGCTAGAAAATACAGGTCAAATTGTCAACTGTATATCTAGATGTATCTGTGTTTTTTCTTTAGTACATGTGCTATCTTGTTTTTATTTAGTGTTTTTTTTGCCTTGTACGGAAGATGTACCTACTTGTGGAGATAGTTGTGACAAAGTTCTTGAATGTGGAATCCATAGGTGTTCGCAGCGTTGTCATCGAGGTCCCTGTGAAATTTGTAGACAGGTTAGTTTTAATCTCTTCCAACATGTAGCTTTTAAATACTTTGTAATTTAAATAAAGGTTTTGCCTCCTAAGAAGCTGGCATATCTGTCACTAAAAGCACCCATCTAAGACCAGATTCTTTGGGTAAATGTGTTCAGAAAAATGCATTACTTTTTGTGTGGTACCTAACCAGTTACTGAAGGTCATATTAAAGGCAAGTTTTAACTGGTAGTTGAGCAAATTTAATTGGAAGTTCTGTGTGGGTAATGCACATCTTCCACTGTAGCACTATGAATAGGCCACTAACATTGCTAAAGTGATGCTGAGAACTATTTTTAGGCCAAAATTTAAAATATGTGGGCTGCTGTCAAGGTTCCTTCCCCACTCTGGACTTTAGAGTAAAGATATGAGGACCTGCATGTGAACCCCTAAACTGAATTACCAGCTTAGATTTGGTTTTGCTGCCACCACTCCCAAATACTAACTCCCTTCCCTGGATAGACTTGAGAGACTTCTTCACCAAGTTCCTGGTGAACACTGATCCAATCCCTTAGATCTTAACACAAGGAGAATTTAACCATCCCCCCTCCTTTCCCCCACCAATTTCTGGTGAGTCCAGATCCAATCCCCTTGTATCTTAAAACAAGGAAAAATCAATCAGGTTCTTAAGAAGAAGGCTTTTAATTAAAGAAAGAAAGGTAAAAATGGTTAATCATCTCTGTAATATCAGGATGGAAAATAATTTTACAGGGTAATCGGATTTATAGAGCCCAGAGGAACCCCCTCTAGCCTTAGGTTCAAAATTACAGCAAACGGAGGTAAATCCTCTTAGCAAAAGGAACATTTACAAGTTGAGAAAACAAAGATAAAACTAACATGCCTTGCCTGGCTGTTACTTTCAAGTTTGAAATATGAGAGAGTGGTTCAGAAAGATTTGGAGAGCATGGATTGATGTCTGGTCCCTCTTAGACGCAAGAACGAACAACCCCAAAATAAAGAGCACATGAACAAAAGCCTCCCCCCCCCCACCAAGATTTGAAAATATCTTGTCCCCTTATTCGTCCTTGGGTCAGGTGTCAGCCAGGTAAAAGGATTTTGGTGCCTCTGACCAGGAGGGATTTTATAGTATTGTACACAGGAGGGCTGTTCCCTTCCCTTTGTAGTTATGACAATGGCAAAAAGTCTTTTTGCCACTAAGTTTCCAGTGTTGAATTCTTTTTTTAAGCATTACCTGGTAGAGTGTTAACCCAAATAATAATTTTCCCAAGACATGAATTTAGAAATCAAAGTGACTTCTTATTTATGTAGTCCAAGCTGATTTAAATGTGAAGGAAAAAAACTGCATAAATAACACAGGTTAATAAAAAAAAAAAAAAAAAAATTTTTTTTGTTTACCTATTACGAATAGCTTGTTGTTTTTAATTAATATGACTGAGAGGAAGGACTGTCCAGTGATTAGGGCATTGGCCTGCGTCCTAGGGACCCAGGTTCAGTTCCCTGCACCACCACAGACTTTGTGCAAGTCACTTAGTCTGTCTCCCTCAATTCCCTATCTGTAAATTGTGGATAATAGTACAATATTACCCTGGAAGGTTGTGAGGATGAATACATGAAAAGATTGTGAGGTGCTCAGATACTATAGTAATGGAGGCTGTATAAGTACCTAAGATGTATGTTCGTTGCCCCTTTTATATTTGGTGCAACTTGGAGTTCTGTGGTGCTGTTTAAAATGCCAGTGATAAGTTGGCTTGAAAACACTTTATGGTAATTTGGAAGGAGGTTTCCCTCCAACTTGCCATTAAAGGTGTGCCTTCCCAACAACTGTCCTGTCTATAAGGCAAATTGGACATGGCTCACTCAGAGCCAGTTGATGCTGCTTCTGCTAGATCAGAAGCAACATCAGTTGAGGGCATTCCAAGGTACTAATTTACCCTCCCTTGCTCTGTGTACAGTATTACAGCTCAGAGAGCATGGAAGTGATTTGTATATTGAGCTCAGAGCGATAGTTCTGTGCATGGCATTTTGTTGCAACTAGAGACCATAAGGCCCCCATTGTGGTTTTTAAAGAATATTCAGTTCTGGCTCTTAGTTATAGATTGTTTGAACTGCATTCCTTGAGTTAAGTTTAAAAGACATGACATCAGGAAAGAATCTGTTGGGACTGGGGTGGAAGGGAGTTTTTTTCTAATTATTATTTTACTTAGGCCAGGAAGATGACAATTTTTTCTGCATTTCATAACTCTGCCCCTTCATACTTGTTCATTCTTATTGGGCTACTCTTTTGTGTTCTTCACTCTGCCAGTAATGGCAACCTCGCTTGCTCATTAGTAAGCATCTTGTACATCTTCCACTCTGTCCTTTTATGCATGGAATGCTCTCTCAATTGATCTTTAAGGTTACTCCCCATCCTCTTTCCATTATTGCCTTCAGATAATCTTGGGTACAATGCCTGTGGGATACTAGCTAACATATGGTATTTGCAAAGAGAGTCAAATAAACTTGTAAGCTTGAATTGTAAGCTGGGCAGAGCAGGGACAGCGTCCTCATATGTTTGTATAGTGCCTAACACAGTGTGGTCTCTGGATAATACTGTAATAAAGTTGGTCAGTTTGCCTTACGGTTCTTAGTAGAAAACTCTTTTTAGCTTCCAACTATAATGTGTCGTCATTATCCCCCCCCAGGAAGTTGAAAAGCAGTGTCGTTGTGGAAAGCATACTAAACGCATGCCATGTCATAAACCGTATCTCTGTGAGACAAAGTGTACTAAAATTCGTGATTGCCAGAAGCACCAATGCAAGAGAAAGGTGAGTGTTAAAATATGTATTAACAGTACACTTACACAGCAATCATTAAAGTTCTAAATCTGGCTCTTTTTCCGTTTTTGGTCCAATTTTATATTCTTGTACAAATGTAGCATTGGATCAACATACCTTTTTGTTTCACATTTGGAAGGCTTTCTTTCAACTGTAAGGGCTAGCTAATTAATAATTAAAACTCAGAATCTGCCACATAGGGTAGATTCTGTGGCAAATTCCAAAACTGAAGAATAGAGGTTGCTTAAACTGTGCTGTTGGGAATATATTTTGATATTAACTATCTCCATTTTTCCCGAAATAGCTTTCCCCTTCTATTTCAACATGTTTTTGAAGGTTTGAATTGACAGTCACATTGTTCAGAAGTCTCAGAACATCTATAGCCTTTGCAGAAAGTGTCTCTTGCTGATCTGAGGAGCTAATCTGTTGGCAAGTTCCTTTTAGAGGGTGCCTAGTGGATTTTTCAGCTCAGTCAGTTTTAAGGGAGCTACTCACCAAGTAAATCAGCTATTGCTTTCATTGGGACTTCAGTGCCTAAACTACCCTTTGTGACTTTGAAAATCTCCATCTAAACATTAATAGAAATAATCTCCTCCTCTCCCTCTCCCTTCCCCCCACAAGCCTCCTTGCATATTAAAGAACAGGGTGACAGCCTATCTAAACCTTAACCCAGCTGTTCTCCTTTTAACATAAAAGAAGAACTCATGTCTGAAAAGAATGAGGTGTGTGTAGTGAAAGCACATTTAATGATTTTTCTTTTCTTTTGTACTGTATCTCAGCTTTTCTGTGCAATGCTAGTAGGTACAGAACATGTTTAATTCTGTACCAAGGTGCTGGTTTGCTTACAGTTTTTAATACTGTTGGGCTAGGTACACATTACTAATAAAATTCAGATCATTCAGAGAATTTTGTTTGTATACAGTTTGTGTGATTTCATGTAATGATGGAAAGTTGCACGATGGAAAAAGTATACAGTATGAGTTAAGAATAGTATGCTCATGTGGGATCATTACCACAAAAGTTTGCTGTAGAAGTTTTATTCTGTGCTCAACTCTGAAATAATTTCATAGCTAGTAAACTTAGACATGAAAACTCCCAAATACAATTATTTAGCAATCTGACACTTATATATTAAATCATCCATTAGAGAGATTCATTGCTTCTGACGTTTGTGTTCAGCACATGCAGGTGCAGCACTAAGCGGCTGTACTAGAATTTGGTTATAAAAATCAGTTTAGGCCGTCCTTATCTCAAAATTCTCCTCTTACATGTGCTATATGTAGATCTGAGGCCAAATTAAATATGCATAGAAGCATAATTTCCAGTTTGTATGTAGAGAGAGCACTAAGTCAGCCAAGAGGCTCCAAGTAGCCTGATTATTGCTTATTTCATTATTATAACTAAAACTCCCAATGTTCCTCCATATGCCAAGGCAAACACCTCAGCCCAAATGGAAACTATCTCTTTAAAGATTTGACTCTGCAAATAAGTATATAACTATTCCACTGTATCATTAGAAAGAGCAAAATACATAGGTGGAACCTGAGGAAGTCTGTAAGGGGTCTGAAATTGTATATTCCTGTTCATCATTTGTTTGTCCTCCTTAAGAATGTCCTTGAATGCAGTAAGTGAGCCACAGGATATTAGGAGGAGAAGAAGCAGTCTTTATTTTCTCCCTTTTTGGTTTTTGAGGACAACTGGTAGGCAATCTCAGTGACCCAGCCAGTCATTTTTAACTAAAATGCCAGATTGACTCTGTTTTGAGTTGTATGGGTGAATTTCTGGCTTAATTTTGGTTTATGGGATTCTTTTCAGCAGTCTTATTAGTGATAGTGTAGTATCCAGGATCTGTGAGGTGTTAGACAAACATAGGAAGGTGGAGTTTCTGACTCAGTCTACAAACTGGGGTTTGTTTTTATTTCCAGCACACTTATTTTAAAGATGGTCTGCTGAGCAAAATTACTGTCTGCACTGCTACTTTATGCTATACAAAGGCTGCCTCAGACACTTCAAAACTTTTTTTCTAACACTGGAAATATCAGGGGCTAATTTATTTTTCTTGAAGGGCCTGAATAATGATGTCACAAAAAGTTGTCATGTGAGCTGCAACCTTCCCCTTCCTTCGTTCTCCCAACAAAAGGGAGATGAGATGCTGAGTCTTTACTTCTAATGTAAAAGACAACCCTTCATCCCTCAAAGTAAAAGAAAAAATGTAAGATTATCTGTATGCATCATAAATAAATGACAAAGGTACAGACATTTTTCACCTCTGCAGTTCAATTTTAAAAACTAGACTAGACAAAACACAAGTAAACGTATTGTAAGGAGCGGTCTTGAATTTGCAGTGGGGTAGACTAGGTGACCTAAAAATTCTGTTTTCTCTAAAGATGAAGAACAGAGTAAATGTAGTTAGCAGGAGTTCCAATTCCTTTGGGCCCTTTCTCTATCTTTTGACTAGTTATCCTCTAAATCTTACAAGTAGATATTTCAGAAATAGAAGAGAGATTTTAGTATTGACATTTTTTAAGCTGATGTGGGTGGGATAACATGGCACAGCTAATGTATACCAATTACACATTTGGGTATTTGACCCAATTAAAAAGAGATCCGTCAGACAAAATGTAAAAAAAAAAAAAAATTTCATTGATTTTACTTTTTAAGACTTTGAATTTGTCACATTGAAGTAAAGAAAACTTTTTTTATTTTTCACTGGCACAGTCTTAAAGCATTTTAAAGCATTATGGTACAGTGAAGAGAACAGAGTTGCCATCTTTCAATTGAACAAAAGGCAAAAAAAAAGCTCAAGCTCCTTTGCTAATCCCCTATCCCTTCTTTCTTTAGTTCTTTCCCAGGTGTAAGGGGGAGGGATTGCTGTCTCCTGCCCTGGAGTCCATTCACTTGTTCTGCTTGATACATATGTACTGAGCAAAATGGATAGTATTACACACTTCAGAATAAGCACAATGAAGGGACCACAAATTCCTGAAGCATATAAGCAGTTATTCCTATGCTGCAAGAACAGAGATGGTGAAAAACAGAACTTGGAGAGTGCTGGGCCAGACCCAGGCTAATGACCATCATAATCATTCAAACTGTACAGTAGTTGAGTCTAAAATGACTTCACAAGTCA
The DNA here is from genome assembly GCF_003597395.2 of Chelonoidis abingdonii. NCBI lineage: Eukaryota > Metazoa > Chordata > Testudines > Testudinidae > Chelonoidis > Chelonoidis abingdonii. Next base: position 95,474,505 of record NC_133773.1, read on the forward strand.
GCCATGTGCAAAAGTATTCTAATAAAAAATGCCCACACCTATTCAGATGAATATCTAGAAGTTCTATATCTTGCTAATGTATTGAAATGACACTTTCAAATGACTTTCTAGTGTATTTTTTATTACAAGCGCTCAGTTTCTGTACTTCTACTGGGTCTCATATGAATGGCATCGAAAGAAGATGACGTACATTGGAAATTCTAAAACAGCCAGTTCTGTGGAATGTTTGTTTTTATTTTATAGTGTTGTTCTGGAAACTGTCCACCTTGTGATCAACTCTGCGGACGGACTTTAGGATGTAGAAATCACAAGTGTCCTTCTGTTTGCCACAGAGGTAAGACTACGCTGAAAAATACCAGTTGTATTGATGCCTTTTTGTTGGAATATTGTTTCTGATGGCACTAGAATGTGATTTTTTTTTTTCAACAATACTGCCTTGAAGAATTTTCTTCCTTTCCTGTATGTCTGTCTGCCTCTTTGAATAGGGACAAGAAAGAAACTGGTATTTGGATCCTCTCATTCTGCAGAATGACAGCCAAGTCTCAGGGTTTCTTACCTGGTAACTTTTTTGTTTGTTTGTTTGACAGAGTTCCATCGAGAGGGAATACCTATGGTAATAACTGTTTTGGTCTTTTTGTAGGTTAATTTTTCTTTCAAAGTAACTGTTGATTGAATATGCAGTGTGTGCGGCCTAGTTACAATCTACATATTGTCCTTGTGGTCATATTTGGTGGTTTCTAAAACAGAATATGCAGTGGTTCTCAACCTTTTGGGGCTCATGACCCATTTGTAAATGTTTATGGCTTGTTGTGAATCGGTAAATAGTCTGGGGGACAGAGGCCTGGGAGTTGTTTTGATCAGATCCTGTCCCTCAATGGGGGTTGGGTTCCGCGCAGCACTCTTCATGATGGCGGCTCCTACGGCTCCTGTGCTGTAGGTTGGCTGGGCTTGGCTCTCTGCTTCAGACATTGCAACCTGCGGGATTGCAGTGCTTCTCTCGTTTGGCCCTGTCCTCCTGACTGGACCAAATTTGTGAGAGTGGAGTTGTGATCTGGCTCATAAGGTGGCGGTGCTACTCACTAAAATTTGTCCTATTTGGACTCCCGTCGTCATGACAGCTGGGCTAAATGTGAGTGGCGCTTGGATTCACAGAGATTCCAATGCTTGGAGCAGGGAGGCAAGCCCAGCCAGCCACATGGTACAGGAGCTGCAACATGACCCTTTGAAACATTCTGGTTACCCCATTTTGGTTCCTGATCCATGGGTTGAGAAACCCTGTGGTATTTTTTTTTTTGATAGAAGATGAGTGTTTTGGTATTTTACTGGTTAGAAAAAAATAAAAACTAATTACTAAACACATGACAAAGGAACCTAAGAAAAGTGCCCTTCAGCAGCCCCAGATCCCAGTTATAAAGAAGCATGAGACTGACCATAGTGGGTCAGACAAATGGTCCATCTAGCCCAGCATCCTGCTTTCCAGCAGTGGCTGGAGCCAGATGCTTCAAATGAACAGAACAGGATTATTTGAGTGGTTCATCCCCTGTTGTCCATTCCCAGCTTCTGGCAGTCAAAGGCTTAGGCTCCGTCTACGCTACATATTTATTCCAGTATAACTACATCGCTCAGGGGTAGGCAAAATCTACAACCCTGAGTGATACCTACCTTAACTCTGCATGTAGACAGCACTATGCTGGTAGGAGAATTTCTTCCTCTGACATAGCTACTGCCTCTCATGGAGGTGGAGTTATTAAGCTGATGGGAGATCTCTCTCTCCTGTCAGCTTAGGGTGTCATCACCAGTATGAAGTTGTAGTGTAGATCTGCCCTTTAGACACCCAGAGCATGGAATAATCCCTGACCATCCTGGCTAATAGCCATTGATGGACCTATCCAAGTGACTAGGTAGCTTTGTGAACAGGGGCTGCTAACAGGGAGTTTGGCAGGGGAGTGGGAAGGGAGTGAGGGTCCTTTTGTCGGGTCTATCCGTGCCCCTTTAGTCCCCTTAAAACCTATAAACCAAAATACATTCAAAATTTCTTGCTGTAAACAACCCTTTCATTAACTACGAGACAATGCAGGCAGAAGCCCAGCAGCAGAGCGGGGGCTATCCAGTTTATTGCACTGAGTGTAATATGTATGACTACCTGCCCTGTGGGCAGGTGGCGTATGTGTGCAGTCGGTGCAAGGAGTTCCTGACCCTCAGAGACCACGTACGGACTTTGGAGGTCAGGGTGGCGGAACTGGAGGAACTAAGAGAGGCAGAGAGGTATGTTGATGAGGCTTTCTGGGACACTGAAAAATTGTCCCACCTCCGGTCAGACAGCCCCTGCGCTGTTGAGGAGGATGAAAGGCCCAGGGAAGCAGAGCAGTCAGTGGGAGCAGAGGAAAACCTTCTCATAGTTGGGACCCTCCTTCCAGATGGTGCTGGGGTTGCCTCTTGCACTGAGGTTACCTATCCGGGGGAAGGAACTCTAGT
>NC_133773.1:95481886-95493094 GCF_003597395.2 Chelonoidis abingdonii
TTAATTGGCTCCAGGTGCCTTGATTAACCTGGAGCAACTGCCATTTGGTTACCAGGGTACTAGGGATTTGTTTAGCCTGGGGCTAACATACCTGTTTCTCAGTACTTTACTGTAGCCATTTGGCCTTGCCCCATCACACTTAGTAATTGCTAAAACAGCATATCTAGATTTACTAATATGCGCATACACTAAATTTTATACACAAACTTCTAAATGTTAGTATAGATACCCACACCCCCACACTCTCTATATATTTCCACAACGGCCTACTTTATTACAGAAAGCCTTTGAACTCCTTATATTTTTACAGGAATGTCATAAAATGAGATTTGGCCTTAAAGTTTTATTATTCTCTGGATGGCTAAAACACTGGTTGTTTACTTTAATTTATGAATTAGGGAATGTTGTGAGATTACTTCTTAAATTAATTCCTTCCTTTGCACATAAGGCTGTGCATTAATGGCTGCGATGGGACCATCATGTTTGCTGAAAGATGATAAATTTATTTTGCAGACAGTCAGGTTTATGGTCTCACTTTGCTGTCCAGACTTTAATTTTAGCTTCTTTATGCGGGACCTTGTTTCTTTTAGCATCATTTGTGTAGGTTTCTCTGTTGCTGTTGTAGCTTATTCTGTGTCACAGATTGAAAGCTTTGTTTTGATACTACATATATTTTGAGACCTTTTGGAGTGTTACATGGTTTCCAGCTTTATTAGTGTATTATTTTAACACAGGCTTATTCAAAGTGTTTAATAGAAATATAAACAGAGAGCTGGGATTAAAGTACAGGAGGTCATTCATTTATGGTTTGGAATGTGCGGAGATTTTAAGCAGCCTTTTGTTTATTTCTTGCCTCATAACTGTGCATTTTTGTTTGAAGGTAACAAGATAACGTTCATGTAGTTAGAAAACTGTTAGTTCAGGATGCAGAGAAGGATAATAAAATGGTTTAGAATGTTTTCAGTTGAAAATAACTTGGTCTAAAATCAGGCTTTCAAGTTTTAATGCAAAAATATGATTCAAGTGCAAGCTATTTCATAGAATCACTACTTATAATTGTAGAGTAAAAGAATATCAGAATGTCTGTTTTTGCTTCAGTTTTCACTAAAAACAAACAAAAAAAGTTAGTTGAGAGTGTGACCAGATAATTAACACAATATCTGGGAAAGGAGGCAAGTCAAAATAGGGGAGAATAATAGGTTAAATAATAATTTAGTTAAGGTGGATGTATTTAAATTGGCAGAGCCTTATAAAATTGATTCTACAGTACTTAAGGAACTAGCGGAAGCAATAATGGAAACATTAACAATTATCTTTGAGAACTCAGGGAGAACAGGTGAGTTCCTAGAGAACTAGAGAAGGGCGAATATACTACCGAGCTTTAAAAGGGGGAACAAAGAGGACCTGGAAAATTCTAGACCTGTGAGACCTGGAAAGATCTGGAACAGATTATTAAACAGGTCAGTTTTCTAGCACTGACAAGAGAGGTAGTGTTTAACAAGGAGTGATTCCTCAAGAGTATTTTGTTCTTTCTTTCCTTCATTTTTACACTGTCCCCTAATGCATGATGTTCCTCCTCCTCCTCTAATCCATGTAAACTTTGTTTTCATTTTTAAGTTATAAAAACATTGTAGTGCTGAATCCAAGAGTAACTGAAGAATTAGCACTCTTGATGCTCTGTACACTGAGAGAGGGAGGAGCACTGACCTCAGGAATACCACCGATTTAATGAGTGCAAGACAGATGAGAAAATGCTGCAAACCCTGGCAAAGTACTTTTTGTGCATTAGCATGGTACTGTTCGCTGACCTCTTTTGTTGACAGTTAGCAAAAATGTCCTTTCCAAAGGAAATTGCACTGGTCCCTTTCATCACTAACTTGGGTGTGTCTGTTTCTGCTGCTGCATAGCTGATAGGGCAGTTCCAGAATCTTTTGCATGTACAATGGCAGTCTCCTGTTCTTCATGTAAAGGTGCATTTGTCAGCTGAAAAATGACAGAAATAGGCAGAAAATATGAATGACCCTCTGAAGTATGTATTAAACATAGGAATGCAAAATGTGGAAAGCCCCAAATATGTCTATCTCATATCTGCCTCTTCCATTTTTCTAGGAATACCAGTAGTTGTCCTCATAGATGCAAATATTTAAATAAGTTGTACATACATTATCCAGCATCTGAGATGTAGTCTTGCCATAGAGCTTTTAATTTTTTATAAAAATACATATTACACTCTGGTATTACAGTACATTAGTGCTTTTCATTAACATAATTACATTTTTCATATATATGATTAAAAAAGTGTGTGAGCACACTCACACATCTCTTATTAAAAACTGGAGACTTGCATATCCTTTTTGGGCTGTTTGTGCTGTCAGTGAGAGGAGTACTGATTCTAGAAATATTGCATCTCAGATACCATTGAGACAGCCAGGATTATCCACAAAGTTATATTTCTCATTAATGGTTTCAAACTATACATTTTTTCATAAACTTAACAAGAAAATAGAGTTACGGATAACTCCTATCTCTGAGTCTGCTTTCTTAATGCAATTAATGTCAGCAGTGGCACACGCAATAAAATTTTACATTTGGTATTTGATAAATAAAATGAGTGGAAGAGTCTAAAAATGTTTTTTTAACCTTCTCTGATCTTTACCTTTTTAATTTTGAAATATGTTTTAGTGTTTCCTAATATGAATAATTTAAAAAGGAGGAAGACTTATTAGGTGCATTTTATCAGCCTCTGTGCAGTTAAGCGACAAATTTGCATTTTTGTCAAGCATGATAAAAGCTGTAAAATGGCATCTTATAAATGTCAGAAATCTGATTTTCTTTATGTTGGCCTTTCAGAAATTGATGAAAGGCTATAATCTGTCTTCACGTTCATAAGAGTCTGTGAAATATAAATAGCATTATGTAAGTGCCATTTGGTCAGGGTGACTTGTCTGGCATTGATAATACTGCCTTGCATTTTAAATCTACAAATAGAACTTTTCTTATTTGGATAGTAGTTATATCACTATAGGACAGTCAAACTTAATATTTGTTTGAAAGTCTGAAATTGTCCCTTCAAATGGGTTCTTGAAACTTTGAATTGAACGCATAACATCAGTTTTTTTCTTCAGACAGTGCAGAGTAGACGGATTAGTACAAAAAGGTTCCCAAATTCAGAATTGTGGTGATTACTGTTTTTAGAAGCAATGGGATATTTTAACTATCACTCTGTTCATGTATTTGTTTTAGGTAGTTGCTACCCATGTCCGGAGACAATAGATGTGTTGTGCAATTGCGGTAAAACTGTTCTCAAAGTACCCTGTGGCAGAGAACGTAGCACCAAGCCTCCAAAATGCAAAGAGCCATGCAGGTTGGTACAGAAGACTTATGCCTGCACATTGGTTTCTAGTTCTTTGGAGGACTTGAATTTGAATTCATCTAAATACTTGCATGCTACTATTTCTGTGAAGGATGCATTATGTCAGATTTCGGGTATATAAGACCATTGTCTGTCTTCCCAGGGTCATTTGTGTACTCAGCTACACCAGGTGATTGCATCAGTATCTCTTGCAATCAGATTCCCTTTTTAGTTGGCTGGTTCTTATTCTTCTGTCCTCAGAGGACTGCATCTCTTTGGAGCTCAACAATTCTCCTTAACTAGTCAACCTAGTTGATGTTGAGAAGTAAAGGCCTTGTTTCATTTTTACAATTGAAGTATGGTTTTAGCGGCTTAAACCTTGCACTATGGGAATCTTTTCATTTGCCAAAAGAGCTGGCATTTTAAAAAATCTGTATATAAAAATACACTGAAATCAGTGGCCTTTAGGTATGGGATGGGGAAAACACACACTGAAATCCATAGAAAATTTATTTTATTGATGTGCTCGTTTTAAAGCTTAATAGCTTCATAGATTTTTATGTGGTATAGGACTAAAAACAATTTAGTCAGCATCTTTGTTCAAGGAAAAAATCAATTTTAATTAAGTACATATATATTTTAAATAATGGTTTAATGGTTCTATTGGGTTGTTAGAAAGATTCAGATTGACTGTCTCACTATGAAGTTAGTTTTCCTTTAACATTATTTTATTTCCTTGTGGTTATTTTTTTCAGTCCTCTTCTACCATTATGGAACAGTCAAGGACATAGAGTGTCATGGCTCTACCTCAAAGAATCTGTCAAACTATAAATAAGGTCCCAGTCCTGCCTCCTTAGGAAGGGTCTTTCTGCAGGAGAGTTAAAGAACTGAAGGAAAGAGATTTAAATGTATAAGGGAGCATCTTTTCTAATGGGAGGAGAGTGAGATGTAGGATGTGAGAGACAGTGACACAAGAAATTGCCAATGAGTAACTTTCTCTTGTACATCCCTCTTTTTTCGCTCCAGCAGTAGGGACAGTCGCAGACACACAACAAACTTACTAGCAGTACCGTATGGAAGAGGTCTTAACTTATTACCCTGTGAAGAACTATCTGAAGAAACAATTCTCAGATATGGACAGATCCAGACTGACAGCACTTTACCGCTTGTAGAGAAGACTGCACTGCTGTCTTAAACACATTTGAAATGGGGACTTCAACTCTCAGTTTGAGGAGTGGCTATGACTGAAAAACTGATCTTTAATCAGTTTGTGACACTGGTGTTTTTTCTTGCTCATGCGCAAGGAAGATGCAGTCTGGTGGTGGTGGATTTATGACAGCTCTCAAAATTGCCACACCTCGCTGAATGCTTGTGAATGAGAAAAAGAATGTCAACCTGTTCATCTGGAAAGTGAAGTCTATCTGTTTGGGAAAAGCAGATTTTGGCAGAGTGGGAAAATGATAATTTGATGTGATTCGAAGTTTGACCCGTCTGCCAGCAGGCTCATCAGCTCCTGAAACCAGGGATGTCTGTCTCACCAAGAGACTAACAGTATTATCTCATTTGTCTTGCTTCACCACCTTAAGTACTGGGGAGAGGTGGAGCAGTAAGATTGCGGAGGAGCAGAATCTTGGCTCTTCACCTAGTACTTTGGGCTAAAGAGTTAACATATTTGCATGAGGGCCTGAGTGTACAGAGAGCAAGAAAGATAGATCAGTTTTTTCTGCAACAGTCAGTCACTGAAATTCCAGGATGCATCATATTTGCTTGAAGCTGAAGTTATTGAGATACCATTCACTGATTGTCAGTTGGTGTCATCTGAACTACCCTTCCAATTTTCCCCCTGCAAATAGACTGCCCAAAATGACAAGTGACACTCTTCCCAGGTCCAGGAGGGGGATTCTGAAAGTAGGCGTGCACTTGGTCCCTGCTTGCTCAGCCCAGTTGCTAGGCTGCATCAGAAGATACTTGTGAAACTACAATACCTTTTGTATCTGAAGGGCTAAGCTGGTCTGAGACTCAAGTCAGCTGATGATCAGTCTCTGTGAAGGAACCAAGTCCGCTGGAATGTGGGGGAACCCTCGTGCAAGTCTGTCCTGGGACTGGTATCCATGGTCAGAAACTAGAAAAGTGTAGCAAAAGAAAGGTCCACCATGTGATTGGGTAAATTGTAACAACTGGAAAGGAAGGAAGAGACTGCTGGTGGAAAAGAGGGATTACTTGGAGGAAGAGGCAGAATGCCATCTGGTCAGAGGGAAGTATTGTAGATGCTGAAAATAAACCCAGAATGTAGCTCACCACAGGCTAGAAAGTGGTTCAGAAGACAAAGGCTTTGACCAGGTTATTTCATGTCTTGGGTCTTTTCAGTAGAGCCCTAAAGCCTACTGGAGAAATGTGTTCATTTGCCACTCTGCTGTCCAGGATCAGAAGAGCATGAAAGAAGCAAATGTGAATTGTCCTGAATTACTAGGAAGCCCTGGGTTGCATGGTACTACAGAACCTTGGCCCATGACCACTTCAACAGGGCTCTGAGCAAGATGCCTTTTGAGAGGTGGAAACAAGTATATCCTATCCTGATCAAAATTGGCCATTAGAATTGCCAGGTTCCTGTGAAGCTCCATGGGGATGGATGAAAAACTGAGGATTGAGAACAAACCACATGTGACAGATAAAGAAATGAAAAGGTGAAAGTATCCATACCAACTAAGAGGCCAATCAATTGAGATGAGCTATCAGCAGCAGGAGGAAAAAAAACCTTCATCTCAATTGATTGGCCTCTTAGTTGGTATGGGTACTTCCACCTTTTCATGTTCTCTGTATGTATAAATATTTTCTGTGTTCCATTCTATTCATCCGAAGAAGTGAGCTGTAGCCCACGAAAACGTATGCTGAAATAAATTTTAGTCTCTAAAGTGCCACAAGTACTCCTGTTCTTTTTGTGGGTACAGACTAACACGGCTGCTACTCCGGAATGTGACAGATGTTAGTTATGTCATATAGTGTGCTACTGGAAAATGCTTAGGTGCTACAGGGAAGAAGATGGTGTAAAAAACCTGTATAAGACAGACTGAAGGAATGACAGACAAAATGGTAGTGTTTGTCAAGAGCCAGGCGGATGGGGACATGAAGATAGATATCCTGAAGGTCAGCTGAGCAATGGAACTTTCCTGTGAAACAGATAGGCAAGGAGACCTAAGGCTTCCATCCAAATCTTTCATTTGCATATGTTCAGGAAGCAATTGTAAAACCTCATATTCCTGTGCTTTAGAGAGTAATGGAAGTAAAATACTGAGCTGACCTATCTCGATTGCCTATGGCAACTGATTGAATGGCTCTCTTATCCAGAAAATCTTAATTTTTTGATGATTCCTGAGGGCCTGCAGGGATGGAGAGAGAGTACTAGTGAAAGTGCCCAAGAAGAGCATAACACTTTCAAGTTAATATCTCATTCAGCTGTCCTGAGAAGAGGTGACTGAAGCCCCTGAGAAGTGCCGCATTTGACTTTCCACTTAAAGCACAGGTGGAAGCTGAGCCAGCCTGCTCTCAGTAGGGCTGCTTACATTAGTAGGCAGCAGAGGTGGTGATGGTGGTGTTGAAGTCTCTTCTTTTGGGTGCAGGTTGTCCTGAGAAGAAGATGGGGAAACCATGAAAGCAAAAGGCTGGTTTGCAAAAATGTGAGGAGTAGACAGTATCTAAACTAGAGTGGAAGGCAGAGGAAGATTGGTGATTAGAGTACTTGAGTGACCATTGAAATCTGCATTCAGTTCCTGGCTCTCATTTCCTGTAGACCCTCCATGTCTGTTGGCGATCATTCTTCCCAATGATTGTGAAGTGAACTCATGAATCATCAGGTTTGTTTTTTTTTGTGAGGTGCTTAGCTTCCACAGAGATTGAGGCCATATAAGAAAGTAGTGGACAAACCGGGGTCTTGTTAGATTCTTTACCTCCTTGCTTCCTAATAGGTGGAGCTGGAAAACACTGTATGTGCTGGACTGTCTGTATGGGTATGGATGTTCCACAGTGGTTAGTGCATCTTGGAATATATGTGGGAAGACACATTTCCCTGCAGTATTTTGTTAGTCTGTGGAATTCACTGCCACGGGGGCAAGAGTCAAATATTATTGCTGGATAATTTAATGATTACTAAGCTCAGTGTAAATTTTGAGTTCCAAGCTGTAGTTGAATGAAGCTTTCCATATTACATACGTTGTTGAGTTTTTTAATAACGCACTACATACAGTTTCTTTTTTAACCCCCTTCGCCAAACCCACAACTGAGAAGACTCGCTAATGAAATCGAGACCCCACACGGCGTCTTGCCCTAGTCATGGCAAAATCAACTACTTGATGTTAAGCGCTACCTATGAGTTCAGCAGAGGGGCGTTGTGCGTGTATTACTAGCATTTATTAGCATACAAAAGTACTGCTGAATATAACTGATGGTTTTATTTAAAATTATTAAATACAGTAAGTCGTGCTCCCTAATTTATGATTGTATTAATGCATATACCTAATGACTGCAGTTACATATTTCATATTGTATTTGTTCTTGGTTTTCTACTTCAGTCGGCCACCAACCTGCCATCACTCCAGCCAAGAAAAACACACTTGTCACTTTGGCCCTTGCCCTGCATGTCGTCAGTCCTGTCAGAAAGTGTTAAAGTGCAGTCACTTGTGTCCTGCTTCTTGCCATGATGAAGCTCTTGTGAAGCAAACTGGCTTGGTAAGACAATAACCAGAAATGTGTTACGTACTAGCACTCTGCTTAACAAGAAGAATGAGGAAGACTTCTGCCCCTGATTTTATGTTGGAAAGTATAGCTACTAGGAGTAAATAATTAGGGATTGATATGCTGCGTGATGCCTAACTGAGAAATTAAGGTACTGCTTCTAGTTGCCTTGTTTAAAATCTAATTGCTTTTTATCCTGTCCATAATTGATACTTCACAGGTAAATTAAGGGTCTTCCTTTTCTTTCCTCTTCCCCCATGTTGTTTTTGTTAACAATTTTATTTAATATCTAGTTTGTTTTTAATATCAGCAGTCTACTTAACTTTTATTTACCTCTATTCAAATTGATGGTTAGCTTGCAGGTATTTGCTAAACTATCATATTAGGAAGCAAAATAGGAAACTGTACATTGAAACTTTCAGACCTTAAACTTCGTGTGCAAAGAATAGTAAGAAATTCAAAGTAATTATACTCCTGGAGTAGAGTATTTTGAGCAGGTGAGATTGTATTGTTAATTTTACTTGCTTTTCCTCTGTTGTAAAAGCATTCTAAATGTTAAACTAATTTTTGACTTGTCCTTGTCCTCAAGTTAAACAGTAAGGGAATGAAATCATGACGTGGTATTATAAAGCCACTTGGCTTTCAGTCTCCTATTCTTAGCCATGCCAGAAAATGAAATGATTATACAGGCATGTACTGCATTCATATCTTAGTTCTAGTAATAGAATTTCTTCATTTGGAGGAAAATAGACCTGTTAGAACTAAGATCTTACCAGGCGTTATGGATATTCATAGCTAAACAGATGACTCTAGTTGTCACCACAGTTTATTTTATGTACAGATGCTCCCCAACTTACCCAAGGCATTCTGTTCCGGAATGCCTGGTGTAAGTGGAATTTTGCATAAATCAGGGACGTATACCTGACAATTACACCAAAAAAAACCCCCGAACGCTTTCGGAACTTTTTCTGTAAGTGCGGGTTTGCGTAACCTGGGGAGCATCTGTAATATAATAATATAAACACAGCAATGTATTTGTTTTGCTCTCAGCATCAACCTGTTGGTCCCTGGGAACAGCCGTCTGAGCCAGCTTTTATTCAAACTGCATTACCTTGCCCTCCGTGTCAGGTTCCTGTACCAACGTAAGTATAAAGTTTTTTGCTTTTAAATTGTATCAAATTTTACATTGCTATGTAATGTGTTTGAAGGTATCACTTTTTGTGCTTCTGAATTTTACAAGGATTTGTACTGATGGAGCCTGTCTGACTTACATTTTTGGTGGAAACATAAGGCAGGGAATTTTTCGGTGGCCAGTGGGTAGCATACTGGAATGATCTGCTCGATGCACTAAGAGATGGATGGGAAGAATAAAATAAGTGCCTGATTTAAAAATCTGTATAAAAAAATGCACAAAGCTATGTTAAAAGAATATTTTACAGACTGGGGACTGAGGCACAGAGAGATCAAAAATATCCACTAATTTGAGTGCTCCATTTGAGACAAATAGGACTTTATTTTTGAGAGTACGTAACATTATATAGCACTTCATGCTCAAAGGACAGCTCCCATTGACTTCACTTGCAGCTGTGAATGCCCAGCGCTTCTGCAAATCAGAATCCAGTGTCTTGTGTCAGTTGCCCACAAAATGAGGAATTAGAGACCACTTGTGAAAAGTCTGGTTTAAATGACTTGACTAGAATCACATAGGAACTCTGTTGCAGAGGCTCTGATGACTTAAAAGATAGTACAGATAAATTCTAATTCTGTGTGAAATTATGAACTTTCTGTATCTTTTGACCTGATTTTTAATGTGCATTCTTTGTCCTCCTCTATTGTCTGTTTACCTCCATGTTAGACTCAAAGTCCAACAAGGTAGTGGGACAGGACTGCCAATAGAAAGTCATTACATCTGAAGTGCCCTTCCATTGAAAAGGAACAGGCCTAAACAATACACTGTATCCCCATCAGGAATTGGTTTATTGTGGGAGATGTAATCTGGAAGTTACCTGGCAGGAGTCTGTGATCACCTGGGGAGTCTGATCCTGAGAATCACCTGACGGACAGGAAGGTTATAAAAATACAGGAACTGCTCTCTTCAGGGTTCTCTTCAGCCATTTTTACTAGTCTAAGATGATGGAAGCTACTGCAGGCTCTGGCTAAGGCACAGGGACTGGAGGACCACCAATGCAGGTGGTCTCCAAAGAACCCCCAAGGAAAGGGTGAGCTAGAGTGAAGGGAAATGTATGTAGGTTATTTTTTTAAAGATCCATATATTTTTTCATCTGAGTAATTAAAGAGCAAATGTATAAGTCTTTGTGCAAAGTGTGAAGTATTTAACATACAACTACAATATGCCTCCAGCAAGAGTTAAACTATAACCCAGAAGGTTTGTGCATTTGATGGGATTCGTGGAGAGTGTTTTCAAGCTGTTGTTGTATCTTGAGGGGACTGGCATGGTCCTGGAGCCTAAGGCAGGTGGGCTGAGGGCCTCCATTTCCAGTAAGGAGTAGCAGACTGAGAATTAGTGCACAGGAAATGTGCCACAGGGATGAAGGGAGGAAACAGTGCTGTAACTTTCTGAGACCCAGGAAGCTTAAAACACACAGGGATCCAGAGGCTGGGATTTCCTTCATAACAGTTTAGTGGTAGGTAGCCAGTCGGGGGAGCCCAATGAGATATATGACAGAGGCCAGGATAGAATCCATTTTTCCAGGGCAGCATTTAACTGCCTTTACCATGAAACCTTCCTTTGTCTTCCTGTCTCTTTCATTACACACTTTGGAGCATCTGCAACAAATGAGGCAGGGTCCTACAGACAACAGCCGCCTTCTCTATACAAGTATGATTTTTTACCTAGAGCAGCTCCATCCTCTGTGCTTAATGAGGCAGGGTTACAGTGGAAGAAAATAGTATGTGATTATATAGTGCATATGCACAAAGGGGGCAAATTCAGGTGGCCCAAGCAACCATAATTCTGGCATTTTTTAGTTTTTAAGCATTTGGCCTTGAATTTGGCTTTCCCTTTTTTTATAACGGATTCTTTCCCACAGCAAAACATTGATACTACTTCAGATGCCTTATTGCATTAAGGAATACAGCTGTTTGCAGTTCTCTCATTTTTTTTTTTT
>NC_133773.1:95493897-95499519 GCF_003597395.2 Chelonoidis abingdonii
TATTAGTCTATAAGGTGCCACAGGATTCTTTGCTGCTTTCATTAGGACAGTATTATAGCACTGTATTAGAAAATGTACAACAGTTGAATTTTAGATTGCTTGATCAAAGTTTAAATTCTTGGGTTTTGAAACTACATTTTATACAGGTGATAATGGTGAAGTGCACTTGGACTAGTAAGTGTATTTAATTGCATGTTGTCTGTTTCATTAAGTATTTCACGCTCTTTCATTTGGCTGATACGTAAGCAATGTTCCCTCTCTCCCCATCAAATTTTCTTGTCCATGTAGCTACCATCATTACATTATTCCTCAGAAGAGATGGAGGCTTTGCATATGGGACAGTAAACTGTAATGCTACTGTATGATTTAGATGCAGAGTGGGAAGATTGGACAGTGTGGTGGAGACTCTCCTATGAGAGATCCTGCCAATTAAGTTGTCATTTGATGCAGCCTTCTATAATCTAGAAGCAGAGATTTTCTGTGTCCATTTACTCTAGAGGAAAAGGTAATTAATTTTTCACAAACAATCTTTTAATAGTTAGAGACAGTTATAAAAAGTGGTAAATGATTTTTGGATTACTTTTCTAATTAAAGTTTCACTAATTTAAAACAACAACTACATTTTAATGATAGTATTAGCAGATGTTTTGTTAGGCTTATTGCAGACTTTTTGCTAATATGTAATACGTTTTTGTAATATCAGTGACATTCTAATTTAGGGCCCTCTTTAAATTAGACAATCGAGATGTTAAATGTATTTGTTAGCTGTAATTATAGTTCATAATTCACATAATTGTTACCATAACCATGAGATTTTAAAATCAAATGTTCATTGTTCCCATATAACTTCTTTGTAGAAGTGAGGGGGGAAAATGTATAAACAAAATACAGTAAAGATCAAAAACTGCATGTCACAAAAGGTAGAAATGCTTGCCTTAATTGTTGATCTGATGGAGACCTGCCTCGGGAAGGGAAGCCCTGCCTGTAAGTACTCTCCCCTTGCAAATGTTCAAGAAAGTAAAGCTGCCTCTAGCATGTTGCAACCAACCTCAAAGTAAGAACTCGTTTTTCTCCCACACTTCCCTCAATATATTTCCAATTTATGCTGGAATGTTTTTATATAAAATGAATGTCTACGTTTTGGTACACCATGTACTGTTGGCTTGATGTTGTAGATGCCATGTAAGTGCATCTACAAATTAGTTTTGAATGTTGAAGTAGAAACTACGCCATCTTATATAGTAATATGGAAGGTCAGATGTTACAAAGTTGTATGTACTCTTTAAAAGGCTAAGTAAATATTTAGTATTGGCAAAAAACTCTCCTAATCTTGTGTGCGCTTTGTTCTGTAGTGTAAATGAAAAAATATTTACAGTATGTCTCCTTTAATTTAAACAAAATTAGTGTTTTTTCCTTGGTCATTTAGTGCATATCTATAGAAACCTGAGAAGTATGAATGTGTCAGGATTTAGGTTTATGGTTTTGTATCTGCATAATTTCGTTGGGGGTGTAAATAGGAAAAGTTTCAGAAGTTAGATAAAAGTTATACACTTCACGAGCTTTCTACAAATACTAGAATGTTTTTTTATAGAAATTGCCTTCTGTATAGATAGACTTAGTGTGTGTAACCAAAATCAGTATTTTTACTGACCTCAATTTTATAGGTCAAAAATTACACAAAGTTGATCTAAATCATTTCTTCTTTGTGGTGAGTAGTCTCCTTTTCAACATCATGTATGGACACCTTCTTTCTGCCTATTTTACTTCAACCATTTCTCAAGCTTTCTACATGTTTTACTTCAACCACTTCAAGCTATTTCTCAAAGACTACAATGAGTCTGCACTCATTGCAATCTCAGTGTAGTGGGGTTTTGTCCACTCAGCAGGATGAAAAGGGGCTGTGGCTCCTTTAATTTCCCCTGCTGCCTTTGGGCTATGCAGGGACAGCAAAGGGGGCAGTTACCAAAGCCAAGGGCAACTGGAAGAGGCTGGCTCAGGTGGGACATTGGTGATTGTGTGTACTGGAGTAGGTAAGGAGGTTAGGTCAAGTTGTCTCAACCTAGCAGGTAACAAGAGTCCAGTGCAGGTAGGGAGTCCAGTTCCCTCATAAAACTGATGTTGGAACTAGACTTTGGGAAAGGCATCCCCTAATGAAGTGTGGAAAGGTGGTTGGCTCTCTTAATGTCTGGTACAGTAGGGAGACAACTCCCTTTTCCTATTGCCTCTACTACCCTTGTACGAAGTGGGGGGCGGGATGGTTGTATGTCACAACAATGGGCAAGGACCAGGTTGGGATGGGTGAAGGCTGACAAGAGTCCTCCCAAATATGTGGGAATGATTATGGAAATAATGATGGCCTGTATTGTACAACTGATTGCAGAATATTTTCCAGGTGAGGTATATTAATAAAATTGCCACCTAATTAAATCACATCTGTTGCATTTTACCTTCCTTCCTGCATGCCTGGGGCAATCTTGTGTCCCTTTTATATCTCATTGCTGCATAGGAATGTGTTCTATATGTCACTGCTTATGGCACAGACCCCTTCAGGTCAGTGTCATCCTTCCTCCCCCTGCCCCACCCACATTAGAGATATTTTGGGGCTTTGAGACAAATTTATAGTACTAAGTCATGTGAATTGTATTCTGTCATGAAATCCAAAAGTGTGCCATAAATAAACCTTCATGCCCATATTTGAAATCTGCATGTTGTTGCACCCTTTTGACTACGTGACTTCTAAAGGCTGATGCATAGACTTCTAAAATACCCACTGCAGAAAAATACATAAACTAAAACTTCCCCAAACGTATATACGATAACTAAACACAATCTAATAAATTATGTAGATAAACCTGACATGATAGACTAGAAATTTGTTGGATTTTCATTCCCTGTCTACTACAAATAGTTCACTTGTGCAGACAATGTGAGAACAAATGCACTGTTATTGCAGTACATACAGTAATCTAAGTAACCCATTGAATACCTATGTGAAATTAGGGTGGGTTTTTCAGCAGATTACTGTTCAGGCAGCATGTCTATCATGTAAGATAAATGCATGCTGTGAAGAATGGCTGGGAGGAGATAATGAGCCCATATCTTTGTCAAAATATAGAGCCTTTCATCTTCGTGTATGGAATACTCTCAGTGCTAGAACTCGTAGGTTTATCGTAAGTAAAGTTTATTTCAGTCCAAAACAATCTCTCATCATGGTCAGGATTTGATGTATCACTAAAATTTCATGGACTGATACATGAACAAAATTTGAGCCCATTTAAAGACCTGATGTCAGTTATGTCTTGTAATCATCTTCCTCTATATATCTATATGGAAAGAAAACAGAATTTATGGCTAGGTTCAAATCCATATTGAGAGAGAGAGTGCATGAATTTACACCTTCACAATGGGAAGAGTCTATCTTTGAGTTTATTTTTCATTAAACAAAAGTAATTCCATAGAATTATTCCTTAAAGATACCTGCAAATAGCTTCTTAAAGCACTTAAATACTACACTGATTGGGTACTATAAACAAAATGGAGTGAAAATGTGTCTAGGTTAACATGATGCACGCCCTCGAATCATTTGACTACTGTAAGAGTGGCATTCAGCGCACAAGGGAACTTTCTACCTTCCTTTCCCCCTATGCTGATATAAGCTGTTGTGACTATATGGTAGTGGAAGTCTTTTATTAAATTCTAATGGCTTGTATGCTTTTACTCTATGTACTTTTGTGGATAAAACTTGTGTATTTTGTCAGCCAGCAGAGTGCAGTTTTCTTCCTGCTTGAGTTTTACGGTATCGTGAATCAAACGAACAATATCCTAAACATTTAGATGATTGGTAGTAAGAGAAGGAAGGAGGCCCTTATCTGGATAAATCTGTGTTTGTTTATGGTGCATATTACATACATTAAACATTTTTCATGGATTCCTCTAATATCTTAAATACATTTTTAATGTATATTGCGATATTCTGCTGCTACACTGGCAGCTACTCAGCAAAAGGAGCTCAGGTTATTTAGCAGTGCCAGTCAGAGAAACTGTTTACAAATTCATTACAACACTTGCTATACTATATTATCATTTATACTGCACTACTGAGATTTTTCAAGTAATGTGATAGTTTAAAAAAAAAAAAAACGAAAAAACACCCTAATAATGAAACAAACATTTTGGCTCCTATTTGTGTGTTCTTAACACTGAATGCCTGAAGAAGATAAGTATGTAAGAGATGGAAGAGAAGAAGAGTTCAAGGAGGAGATATTTATGCTATCAAAAATAGACTTCATTTTGTTTACATATATAAGATTTGAATTGAGCACTTTAATTTATTTAGGTGTTAGATGTTCTTATAAACATTGTAGTAGATCCTTTCCCTTGCATTGCTTGTTTTGTATTAGCATTTCTTCCTTTCAGGAAGGTGTTTTGTTTTGTTGGGGCGGGGTGGTGGGTTCGGTTTTTTGTTTTTGTTTTTTTAAGGAGAGTATATAGAATTTGGGTATCTTTTTGTATATAACTAGTAAATGATCCACCACTTGGGACAGAAGAGTTAGTTTTATTGCCATATGACATGCGTGTAGCAAATTATAAGCATAAGTAGTATGATTCAACAAGACTTGGATTAAAATGAGATTCCCTTTGGGCTACAAAGTAGTATTACTGAATAGAATTTCTATAAATGTGTGTTCTGTAACTTTTTTTTCTTGGTGTTGCCCTTAAAAGCCCTAGGAAGTGACAATTTAAAAAGTCTTTTTTATATATATTTTAGTACAATTGATAGCTTTATATTTTCAGGCTTATAGAAATGGAAAGGCTGCATTCCAATTTTAATTATCAAGTTATAGTCTAGTAATAAAACAATCTAACAAATCATAGTTGCTGTCTAAACTGAAAGTTTTTTGTCTCATGGATTACTTTGAATTTTGGATTCGTGTGAAAACTCCATTTCTTGTAGCTGTAACAACAGATGTATCGACTTATGGTAATTTGATGGTTGAATTTTGGAAAATGAGTAAGTTTGAACAAAGTCAATTCTTCTGGGACATATTAATTAAAACCTTCATGCTGCAGATGGAAACAGAGCCAAGTATGCCTTAATCAGAGAAAGTATCAAATAGCATTTATTTTTTAGGTATTTAGAATGCATTTTACTTCCTAGCACTAAATGGTTTAGGCTTCAATTTTCATTCCATACTTGGTTTAGAAATTTCAGATAATGTTTTTAAATAGGCTTAGTTTGTTAATCAGTTTGGCTGTATTATTTTGAATAGTCTCTATATTAGTCATGAAGAAATAAATATCTAGTACATTGACACAGTGTTTAAAGACAGTAGATGAGTACCTTTGTCCTAAAAGACATTTGTTTAGCTGTCTGGAAAATAAGAGGATTATATTTGTCATCTTTTCCAAATTGTCATATTATGATTAGGTATTCATTTAGGTTACTGCACATACTACAATACTTGGGCAAAAGTTGCCTTGATCTACAACACTAGATACTCATAGTTCCCTAGTTTGCTTAAGGTAATTAAATATTAAGAGGTAATTTTAAAAGAATTTTATTTTGCTTTGATTTAGTGATTTCTATTATGGGTATTCTAGACAGATCCCCCCCACTCCCCC
>NC_133773.1:95499524-95514192 GCF_003597395.2 Chelonoidis abingdonii
CCCCGTATAATGGGATAGTCATACTGTCATCCTTCTGTATGGAAAGAACAGCCAGACTCTTTGTACAGCCGTTTTGGTGGTGTCTTCTATTATGGTTTTATGGTCTGATTTTATGTTCTAATGTTTTGTTTTTCTCAATTTTAATTTCATTTTTTAATTCTGATGCAATGGGTATATTAATCTGACGTGTGTACCTTCTTTTATGCTAGCTCCTTTTTAGATGTGGTTTAGTTTTAGCCTAAAATAGAGTTATGGTTTTAATTCCCTAATTACCTATTTAAAATGTAAGTGTAATCAAATACTAATTTTAAAAGCAAAAACAAACAGCCCATCCATTCCTAAACCCTCTATCTCTAGTATTTAAACTTCCTCTATATTTTTGTCTTTGATTTTAATTCCACTTTCCAGTTGCAGGCAGGTCTTTAAGTTCTATTGCTGATATTAAAACCACTTTTCATGCAGAAAAGACTGGGATGAGCTGCTCAAATTTAGAAGATTTTGTACTTCCTCTCTTCTTAGCTCTATCCCTCTGCAATCTCCTTCTGGTAGATCTGTACTGGGAAATAGTGAGGCCACATTTTCTTGTTCCTAATCAGTTTATAGAAATGATCTTCCACTCTCATCAGCTTTTTTCCTATTATCTCCACCTCATCAACATCCTTGAAGCTATGGGTTTCTTGACCTGCGCTCTTCCGATAATGGTAGTGAGATTAATTGTATTAGTCATTATAGTGTTCCAGCAGCAGGAGGCTAAAGTAGAATGCTTGCTTTAAGGTGCTCTTTTGATCTGTCAGTGACATTCACAGCAAAATGACTGATAGCTGCCTGAAGTCAGGAAGCGGAAGTGAAACTGGAAAAGAAAAGAAAGTAACTTCAAATGTTAATTAAAGCGTTTGTTTTTTAAAACCCCAGAAGAGCCGCCTACTTCTAGGTATTTGGGAAGATAGCTCATGCTTCAGCCAGCATAGAGAGCTTCAATTTCCGCATGATACTATGGAAAGGTGGAGTAATTTGGCAATAGCATCCTCAGATTTCTCTTCCACATGTCCCATGCCACAGTCATATAACCAGCCCTCTAGCCAGAGCACTACTCAGGTTCCCTGTGGAGGATATCTTACTTCAGTTCCATCTTTTGTCTTCCCAGCCCCTGAAAGGTCTGTCACCAGAGTCCACACAGCCACAAAAATGAATTATTATAGAAATTACGTGTATGTGAGAGTTGGGGAGAGATCCCAATTATATGGGGTGGGGGCAGAACTTTGCATAAGGCCCACAAAATATTTGGAAGTGTCAGCATATAGGTAACAATATGGAGCCTTTCATCTCCTGACTTCCCAGTTGGAGTCTAGCAAAAGTGTAAGTAGTTACTGAAAGTTATCCTAGTCTGACAAAATTTGTATTCAGTGCTCTGTGAAATTATCAATTTTCAATTCCTAATGGATGGGTGACAGCATCACAAACAAAATTTTGCATGTGAACATGGTGTATTAATTAAAGGATGGGAACTGGGAGGGAATAAGTTAAAATTCTAGTTCTACCACTGACGCGCTATTAGATGTTGGACACCTTTCTGTGTTCTGTTTCTCCCGGAGTTACAGTGAATATGCTTAAAGTTCTGGTTTTAGAGATTAGAGTTTGAGATATGTCCAATGATATATCCTATACATAGGGAGATTATGGAACTTAATTCTAGGACTGGAATGGACTTTGAGTGAGGTCACTAGACATTGTCTCTCTGTAGGGCTATTGAAGCTTAATTCTTTAACAGTTGTAAAGCACTTTGAGAATATCTAACAAAGGACACAATAGACGTGCAAAGTATTACTAAAACATACTGAAAGTCTCCAGTCTGCAACTGAAAGTCTGTTTTCCAGCTATTCAGTGGCTATGTTTTCAGAAAGCAGGTTTGTTAAGGTTTTTTTTAAATTTACTTAGGTATAATATAAAATCAAGTACATAAACTTAATTGAACTTTTCATTTTACTGTGTTAATTAAGGTTGTTTATCAAAGATGTTCAGAAGCATCAAAAGTTCTGTATGGTGAAGCTAATGCCATATTTTGGGTTTGTTTTTTTTAATCTTTCAGGTGAGTCCTTTACCATGTCACTCTGCGGGCCCCTACTCATGTAAAAGACTTTGTGGACGGCTGCTTGATTGCCAGAATCATACCTGCATGAAGGAATGTCATAAATGTACCAAAGTAAATGGTAATGCTGACAGGCAAAAGGTAAGTTTTTTAGAGGTTGTATTTTTCTTTCGTCTGTTCTTGGCTCAAGAGCACAAGATTTGCAGTCAGGAAATGTAGGTTCTGTTTCCAGCTCTGGGTATGTCTACACTAAAGGATTATTCCGATTTTACATAAACCGGTTTTGTAAAACAGATTGTATAAAGTCGAGTGCATGCGGCCACACAAAGCACAATAATTCGGTGGTGTGCGTCCATGTACCGAGGTAAGTGTTGATTTCTGGAGCATTGCACTGTGGGTAGCTATCCCGTAGCTATCTCATAGTTCCCGGAGTCTCCCCCACCCATTGGCATTCTGGGTTGAGATCCCAATGCACGATGGTGCAAAAACAGTGTCGCGGGTGATTCTGGGTAAATGTTGTCATTCCTTCTTTCCTCTTTGAAAGCAATGGCAGACAATCATTTCGCACCCTTTTTCCCTGGATTGCCCTGGCAGATGCCATAGCATGGGAACCATGGAGCCCATTTTGCCTTTTGTCACTGTCACCGTCTGTGTACTAGATGCTGCTGACAGAGGCGGTACTGCAGTGCTACACAGCAGCATTCATTTGCCTTTTCAAGTTAGCAGAGACAGTTACCAGTCATTCTGTACCATCTTCTGCTGTTATGGGTGCTCACTGGCCGACCCTCGTGAAGGTCGGCCGGAATGAGCACAAAGCAAAAATAAGGAATGACTCCGCGGGTCATCACGTCCTTTATGGCTGTATCTTAAAATAGTACAGTCTCGCCTAGAATATGGAGCAATTTAAGAGAACCAGTGTACCAGAGAGCACAGCCGCCAATGTCAGATCCACAGACGAAATGATGAGCATGCATCCATTCTAGGGAGGTGCCCCTGCAACAACCCCCACCCGTTGCTCCCACTCGCTCCCAACCCTCTGGCTACCATTGCAGGTCCCCCATATTTGTGGATGAAGTAAAAAGAATGCAGGAATAAGAGAACACTGAGTTTTTAGTGAGATAAAATGGGGAGGCAGCCTCCAGCGCTATGATAGTCCAGGCAGTACAGAATCTTTTCTTTAGATATGAAAAGGGGTGGAGGGCTGATGGAGTTCACCCCCAGTTGCTAATGAGAGAGATGGTTACCAAGCCTCTGTACCATGCTGCAGGATAACCGGAGTCATTCCCATTTTTCCCAGGCCGCCCGGCCGACCTCACCGAGGCCAGCCATGAGACACTCAGGATGATAAGGACGGCTACCAGTCTACTGCACTGTACTGTCTGCTACTGTGGGAAGTGGAGGGAGAGGTGTTGCTCTTCAGGTGCCACATTCACCATGGTTACCAGGCAGCATCAGTAGATGTCTGAAGTGACATTGAGGACAAAAGTCAAAGAAATGAAATTTTTTTTTCCCTTTCTTTCACGTGGGAAACCGGAAGTAAATTAGAATGAGCCAACTGATCTCGACCATCCCGGACAAACGCCGTTTGTCTGCTCGAACCTAACAGGCAGTGAGAGGACCGTACACCTAGATATCGCAAATACATTTCGCGCAGACGCGAAGAGACTGTCCCGGATATGCTGGATCCCACGTCCCCTCTGTTCCTCACCAATGACCGTTCTACAGTTTGCAACTCCTCCTCGCTTCCGGGTAGCGCCTGCACAACCACCATCCGCCGCGGCTGCTGACATCATGATAGTCTACTCGAGCCTTTTTTTTGTCCAACATGCCTGCGCGTTCTCAGTCCTTCTGTTATCCGGAGCTCCCGAGATAGGAAAAGAATTGCTGTACCTCCATAACACGGCGATCAGATCCGTATCTCACTTAGCGCCCATCGCTGAAAGCTCTTCTTCGAATTGGAGACTGCAATACGCCCACCACGTTCACGCTGGACACAAGCTCAAATTGCTGGGCAAACCAGAGAAATAGCTATCCACACTAAAGTTCATGGGCTTTCCATGTCTACGCTGCCAGTCATCAACTTTCAGATCGCTTTCCAGAGCAGTCACAGTGGTGCACTGTGGGATACCGCCCACAGGCCAATACTGTCGGTTTGCGACTACACTAACCCTAATCCGATATGGTAATACTGATTTCAGCACTACTCCTCTTGTCAGGGAGGAGTACAGAAACCGGTTTAAAGAGCCTTTTATAGCGATATAAAGGGCCTCGTTGTGTGGACGGGTGCAGCGTTAAATCGGTTTAACGCTGCTAAAATCGGTATAAATGCGTAGTGTAGACCAGGCCTCTGTCAGTGACTTACTTGGTGACCTTTAGCGAGTCACTTAACCTTTCTGTGTTTTCATTTCCTCATCTTTAAAATTGGGATAATGTCAATTAGCTATTTTGTAAATGTTAAGCAGTATTATTATTCCTATTTTAACATTTTAAAGCAAAGTAGTCATGTAGAGTGAGTTTTTTCCTTCCAGTATCACTTTTACATTTTTATAAACTTCCTCCAAAATCAAATATGACAACGCTTCCTGGGTTGAGTTGCCTACTGATGTGGTGTTGGGAGGAATCCAGGTTTATTTTGAGGGGTGAGGTAAGGGGGGGTTTCATGAACCCCCTTATAGTCTGTTGGGGAGAAAATGCTCACCAGTCAAACTTGCAGTACAGGAGGCCAGCAAACCCTTTAACAGTAGAGCAGTTCTGCCATGTTTCTAGTGACGAGATAGAACCACAAAGCTGAGATTTCCACATAAAGTTGTGACTGCATGTTAAGATCCATCAAGAGACCATTAGAGACTATTTAAAAAATTCCTACACTATAGGATTGTTTTTGTTTTTCGAGTACATTAAACCAGGGGTTAGAAGATAGTAGTTGCTGGAGTTGCAATGAAACAAAAATGAGAGATTGGGCAGGGATGAAGAACTGCCCTAGTTTTGAGTCAACAAGGTGGTGAGGTAATATCTTTTATTGGACCAAATTCTGTTGGTGAGAGAGACAAACTTTTAAACCTTACACATACCAGTTCTTCAGGTCAGGGAAAAATATTAAAAGTGTCACAGCTAAATACTAGGTGGAACAGATTGTTAAACATAAGTAGGTAACATACATTACCAGGGCCATTTCAAGGTGAATGTAGTCCATTAACACCACTGTAGTAGTAGGACAAAAAGGGAGGTTTAGAACTGGTACACTCAAAGCCTGATCAGATCCAGCAGAACTGGAAACAATTTATTGTAGCTAGTAAAAGGAACTAAAGTCACTGTGTCTGTCCTAATCTCATTTAAGGATCTGTGGTCCTTCATGGGTCTACCGAGGTTGGTGAGGCACCCTGCTACCACCAGCTCTTACGTGAGGAAGCCTTGTTTGTCTGCTGAGGGTCAGCTCTGACTCTGTTGGCCACAGACAACACAAACACTTCCCTTTCAGCCTATGCAGACTCTGCTGTTTCTCTGCAGGCTTGTGATGGGCACACTTCAACCGCTGAACCCTCCGAGTGTCCCACTGAAGTGTCCACTGGACACTTGCAGTATTCACAGATTCACTGCTCCCAAAGAAGCAGTACTCCCCAGCTTGCAAGTTACCACTGAGCTCATCACTCCGCTTAACTTGCAGCACTTATTTAAGTTTATAGTGTAACTTAAGTAAGTTTATAGTACAAGTTTAAAAGTTCATTTAACAAAGGGAAGAGCTCCAAATGGTAGCAGGTAGAAATATTGGAAATAAATGGTTGCATATAAAATAAATCATAACATGCATTCTAATCTCCCTTTCCCCAGCAATCCCCCCCTAAAACATTGCTGTTAGTCTTAAACAGGAAGTCCCTATGCTAATTGCTTTTTCCTGTTTGCCTCTTTGTCAACTTCACAATCTCTTGATTGGCATTTGGCTCAGACTGTGGATAGGCCTCTGTTGTGAAGTGCACAATACATATGTGACCAGACAGAGGAGAGATGAGCATCTCCTCCCTCCTACCTGAAAGGAGCATGTTGATCACCTTCTGGTGACCTTCCTTAACTCATATGTGCCTTAGGAACATAATTTTCAGTACAGATACATAATTCCTTAGACATTATCTGTTCATATATTTAGTGATTATGACGCCAGTGGGCTCTTGGTAGATGCCACCCATAGTGAATGTTGTGCATATATCCAATGCAGGGGATCCTTTAAAACTCTAAGCACTCTCTGTGCCCTCTGTCATTTGGCTCCAGAGGTCCCTGGGTCACAGACTCTGTACTCCTGCAAAAACTGGAGGAAGAAAAGGTGTTGGAACCTTCATACTGCATGGAGAAGAATGTAAATGTTTTGCTGAGGTGTAGCAAAGGTTCATCTTGATTGTCTCAAAGTATCACATTCCCTTCCTGATTTGGGAATCACTCTTGAAATTTTCTCATTGAACATTTCAGTTTGTTAGATGATCTGTTCCTTCCTCACAAAGTATGTTACAACCAAGACGATTTTGGACATTAACAAGTTCCAATTTTTAGGGCCTTCCAAATAAAGGATTGTTGACTTGGTCAGAGTAAAATTCCAGTTAGAACAAAGGTTCAAGTTTTGGAGGTGACTGTTTGTTTCAGCAGTTCCTTTGAGCCATTCATGGGTGTGAAAAAACAACTTTCCAAGCTCTTCAGATACAGGTTCTATTAATTCCAGTATGCGTAACCCCAATCGGGAAGCTCACCAAGAAGGGTTTCACATCCAGTGATTAGTCCAGAGATCTTGGATGACTCACTGTAAAACTTAATTCTAACAGAACCATTGAACCCACCTACCAGTATAGGTTTCTTCATGCTCTGTAAATTGGACATAAAAAATGCTTCCTGGGTTGTCTCTGAGGCAGACTTATAAAAACCCATCATCTTTCTTGGCTAAATTGATGCTAGTCAGTAGTACATTACTTGTTTATCAGTTGACTCTTGAAGCAGTGCCACCACAGAC
Organism: Chelonoidis abingdonii; assembly: GCF_003597395.2. Taxonomy (NCBI): domain Eukaryota; kingdom Metazoa; phylum Chordata; order Testudines; family Testudinidae; genus Chelonoidis; species Chelonoidis abingdonii. The sequence continues at coordinate 95,506,601 of NC_133773.1, forward strand.
TCTTGAAGCAGTGCAGTACAAGAGTTAGAGGCTGTCAGTGATGCTAACCAACTTGTCACCTCATTCCGTGAGATCTACAAAGCCAACTGCATGGAACCTTTTTTCATCTAAATTTTTATCACTACCAAGCTAATGATTTGAGGTTTTATTATAGATTTTCCCACTTCTCCCACAAGCTTCTTTCATGCTGCCTCCTATGGATGGAATGTGCTGTTTTAATTCCATGTTACTTTATTTGTGTTATGGCAGCATCCAAAAGTCTCATTCTGGATTGGGGCCACTGATGTGCTAGGCAATGTACTGACACATTATAAGCTCTTTAGAATAGGTGTTGGTTCTTACTACTTAATTTAAGACAAGATGCAACAAGCTGGTGTACAATCATTATGTTTTCATTCCATTCCCTAAAAAAACATGTGGTTGCCTAGGCTAGCTGTGCACAACTAGATGTTGAATTGCTTCACTTTTTAAAATCATAAGGTATAAATAAATTTCAGCTATTTCTGCTGGCCATCTGCTTAGCCATTATGAATTTGCATTTTCCCATCAGCAGCATGGTAGAAGTGTGTGTTGAGGAGAGTTTATGGGCTAACTCAAGAAGATCATTGCACATTTAAGAAGCAGCATGGAAGAAGTGTGAATATGGGAGGCATAGACAAACTAGTGATCTTGCATAGCATTGTTGGAGTGGAGGGGCAGAACTCATTTAAAATGGATAAAGAAGGGAGGGATGGAGTTTCAAAAGACAATAATGAGGATATGCAGAATTTGTTGTAAGTATAAAACAGGGAGCCAGTGGAGGTAATGGAATCTTAGTTTTGTGGAATACCTGTAAGTTTTTAATAAATAGTCTTAATTTCTTTGAGAAATAAAATAAAACTTATTATAAAGGTTATTACTCTATTCCTCCAAGTATTCTCTGTTCTGGGTCTAGCTTAACTATATGCCTTTGTGGCTCACTGTAAAATTTTAATCTTCACAAGTGGAACACTCCAATAAGTGTTCTTGGAATGAGGACAGACTACTTACCTGTAATTGTATGTTTCTGTTTGGAAAGAAACAATCAATATAGGGCCTTTTCTGTGCTCATAAGTTATTGATTTAACTAAAAACAGTTTTGTGGCTCTCGGGCCAAAAAGTTTGCCCACCCTTTGTCTAAAATAACATCCTTTACTTGAAATTGTGTGTATAGATCGTGCTTATGTCTCAGTAGCCCATCTCAAAATTGAGCTGATGGTGAGAAAAAGCACCTCATTACTCACCAATTCAATTTTGAGCTCAGCTGGTGAGACATAGGCCCCTCCCTGAGATCTTCTTGCCACTGGATAGGGAAGGCAGCTAGGAAATCGTATAGTTTGGAGTGCTCTCTGGATGGCATGTTGGTGGCCATCTGAATAAGCCTAACTGAAAGATACTGGCTTCAGAGAATAGTAGAAGTAAATAAGTTACCCTTTACCCCAGTCAAATGCTATTATAAAAAATTCTGAAGGTTAAATATAAATTAACTGTTTATTATATTCCACAAATGTTTTAAAGTCATATTCATGTAAAAGAAAAAGTGGCACATTTAGTGTCTGAATGAAAGTAAAACTGTCTGTTCCTCTATGTGCCCATCTCTAACTGTTCAGTAGTGAGCTTTATCTTAACCACTGAAGGAAATAGTGCTTGTTTCCTTGACTCTGTACTAATGTAGATTAGAATTTGCTAAGCAAATAACCCTACTGGAATAAATTTAAATCTCACTATAATACAGACAAAAAAAGGAGACTAATCCTTAAAAGGTTAAATCACGTCTGTGGAATTGAGTCTTTTTGTCCTAGTTCTGAAATGCATACTTTAATCATATGATGATCCTGTTTTACTAATTTTCAGCCTGCTATATAATAGTCAGGTTTCCATCCCAATGCTGCTTAAACTGCTGTTTGAGGCGGGAGAAATGCAAAAAGTGCAGAATATGAGTAATTCATATTTGTCAAGTTCACTCTGAATACTTTTTTCAATAACAAGTTTTTAACCCCTTATTTCGAGGACTTTTTCTCTGCTGTTTGAGAGATACAAAACTACAGGCTTAATATCGTTTTATTTTTTTGATATCTCTGAACAATGACTCCTTCCTGCATCAAGTTAGTTTGTTCAGTATTTTGTAGGTGAAAAGCACTGTACAAATATCTGTTCTATTCATTAACCTATTATCATTAAGGTTGCAAAACAGCGTTCCTTACAACCTGCTTTCAGAAAGTTAAGAGTGACTGAAAGGTGCACTTCTTGGGGTGGTGATTTCCATGTTCAGTTCAATAATTTTTCTTTTATTGTTTTATTAGGCTAGTCCAGAATGTTCTCAGTGTGAGGAGGCGTGTACCAAACCACGACCACCGGGCTGTCCTCACTCGTGCGTTTTGCCCTGTCATCCTGGCCAATGTCCACCATGTGTCCAAATGCTTAAAATAAAGTGTCACTGCAAACTCACAAACCTATATATTGAATGCATGTAAGTAGATAAGGGGGAACCTTGAATTCAGATCTTAAAGAAATATGACTACTTGGAAGGAGGCAATTGAAATGTATCCCTTGGTCAGATCTTAACTTTTTATTTGAAGATTACGAAATTGATGATGGCTCAGAAAAAGCAGCACTAAAAAAATCTCCATCTGTTTTTCTGTCCACTCTAATCTGATTCACTTGTGCTAGTAACAGTGTTAAGAGCATAATTGGTTTCTGGATGTAGTTGAATTTTTGGTAACGTATGCCAGAAATGGACTTTATTCTCCTGGGTAGTTTTAGAATGAATGTAGTACACACACTTACTGGGTCCTGTAAAGATATTTTCAATTAAAACGCCGTAATTCATAGATTATAATCTATAATACAGGTTATAGAACTTCCTCAAATTACCCATTTAAATTATATCTTGTATTTTAGAAAAACGTACAGTCTTGATTTTAAAAATTACCAGTTGTGGAAAATTTGTCACGTCTGTGGCAGATTGTTCAAATTGTTAATTATCCTCATTGTTAAAAATGTGTGCTTTATTCCTAGTCCGAATTTGTGTCTCCAACTTCCAGTCACTGGATCTTCTTAATGTTTCACTCCTGGATTGAAGATCTCCTTATCAAATTTTTGTTCCCTGTGATAGGTACTTTATAAGCTGTGATCAAGTCACACAATAACCTTCTCTTAGTTTCCAGAAACTCAATCTATTTAGTTTAACTGTCACTATAAAGTGTGTTTTTTCAATCCTTTAATCATTCTTGCAGCTCTTCCATGAACCATCTCCTATTTATCAACACTTTTGTGAATTACTGTCTAGTTTTTGTGTCTACAATTTGTCTACAAATATGTCCTCTCTACTCTTGATATTCCCCTGTTGTACATCCAAGGATTGTATAAGCCTTTAGGTGACAGCATTGCACTGGAATTGCGCTTGGGTTCAGCTGATTATCTACCATGGCCTCCCAGGTTTTGTTCAGTTCTTCTTCGCGTGCTTGCTCATATCCATTCCAGTTAGGTGTGCACGTGCTGCGTGCACGTTCATCGGAAGATTTTTACCCTAGCAACACTCGGTGGGTCGGCTGGGCCCCCCCTGGAGTGGCGCTGGCATGGCGCTGGATATATACCCCTGCCGACCCAACCGCCCCTCAGTTCCTTCTTACTGCCCGTGTCGGTCGTTGGAACAGTGGAGTGCGGCTTAGCTGATCTACACCTCCCTAGCTACTCGTAGTTTTCTCGTTGTTATTGTGTATGTAGTTCAAATTTCTATACTTGCAGTTAGTTTATTTTCTTTAACATAGTGTATATAGTTAGGAGGGGTTCGGGGATTAGCCCCTTCCCCTCACCCGGTGCCGAGGCCCATGCCCAGTTCACCTGGTTTCAAACCGTGCTCGGCCCGTCACAAGCCGATGCCTACAGGAGATCCTCACGGCTTCTGCCTTAAGTGCCTCGGGGAATCCCGCCTCGCAGATAAGTGCCGCATTTGCAAGGCCTTCAAGCCACTGACTAAAAAGGAGCGGGACTTTCGTCTCAGGCAGCTCTTACTCCTCCACCCTCGGCACCAAGTGCCGGACAGTCCGCACCGGGGAGAAGTGCATCTTCGGCACCGGAGCGCACCAGTACCACTAAGGCCCCTCGGCACCAACCATCACTGGCCCAGATGTCTGCTCGGCACTGCTCCCTCTCCCCGTGGGTAAAAAAACATAAGACTCCTGCGGCTTCCGTGTCCATGCCGCAGTCGGAGCACCCGCCTAAGTCGGACTGCCCGGCACTGACAACTGCTGTGGCACCGACAACTTCAGCACCGTCAATTCCGGTCCCGCAAGAGCCATTGAGTCCGGTGCCTGACAGCTCCCTGGCACCCGCCATGGTTGAGCTTACTATTCCCTCTATGCCAGAGACATTCTCTACGGCAAGGGAACTGATTGCACTGATGGAGTCTGCGCTGCCTCAACCCCCGGCACCGCCGGTGCGGGTTATACAATTCATAGGCAAGCCTGCCCTACTGAGACTATCCTCCGTCGGCACCGCTGAGAGGCACCGATCACGATCGCGGTCCTGCCAGCATTCTCGGTCCCATAGCCCATCCCGGTCCCGATGCCGCTCGCAGTCCCGGTACTGTTCTCCGTCTTGGTACCTGTCGCACTCAGGGCACCATTTGCTGGCCTGGTACTCTCAGTACCGATCAAGTTCCCTGCACCGCACCTCTCGCAGCCGCCCCCGGTGTCGAGCTTCAAGGTTCCGGTCAACCTCCCGGCACCGTTCCAGTCGCAGGTTCCGGTTGACCTCCCGGGACCGTTCCGGACGCAGGTCCTGGTCTCATTCCTGGTACCGGTATAGTGCCCAGTACCGCTCTCTGCTGCAGCGTACAGACAGACTACCCAGGATGGAGACCATTCTCTGGGGTTTTCAGCTCCTCCTTGGCCATCTCGCCATGCATCTGTGTCATCCCATGTGGACAGTGCTTCCTATGCACAGGACCGTGACTTAGATGTTCCCAGCTGTGTCTTCCAAGAGACCCAGGCTCAAGACCAAGGACCTCATCAGTGGTCCTTTTGGACGCCTTGGGCATATCACCAAGCCCAAGGTGGACCTCCAGTGCCATCACGCTCTGTACCGTCAGAGTACTGGGTGCTGGAGGCTACTGTTAGCCACCCCACTCCTGCAGGTACGGAGGACACTCCTATTCAGGCACCAGACCCTCAAGTCCCACTGGAGCCGGACGTTGCCCAAGTCCACGAGACAACAGAGGACCAGATTGTCTCTGGCCTTTCCTCTTCCTCTTCTCCAGATGAAGCAGTGGCGGGGACATCCTCCTCGGGCCCTCCTCCAGTTGACCTATGGTCACATCAAGACCTCCTGAGACGAGTGGCCCTGAATATGAACCTCCAGGTGGAGGAGGTTCCGGAGATAGAGGACCTGGTGGTAGATATTTTGTCTGCTGACACTCGCACAAGGGTGGCCTTACCATTTATTCGGACGATCCAAGCGAAGGCTGATACCATCTGGCAGTCTCCAGCATCTATTCTGCCCACGGCTAAGGGAGTTGAGAGGAAGTACATGGTACCCTCTAAGGGGTACGAGTACCTGTACGTACACCCTGCTCCCTCGTCGTCCAATCAGTTAACGAAAGAGAGTGCCATGGCCAGCAAGCCCCTGCCCCAAAAGCAAAGGAGGCTAGGCGCATGGATTTATTGGGATGTAAAATCTACTCTGCAGGGGGCCTCCAACTCAGAGTGGCAAACCAACAAGCCCTGCTTAGCCGCTATAACTATAACACCTGGGCAGCGGTTGAGAAATTCACAGAGTTAGTTCCCCAAGACTCGCGTCAAGAGTTTGCGGCCCTTTTGAAAGAAGGAAAGAAGGTGGCGAGAACTTCTCTCCAGGCCTCATTAGATGCAGCCGACTCGGAAGCCAGAACTCTGGCTTCAGGAATTGCCATGAGGTGAATATCATGGCTTCAGGTGTCAGGCCTTCCACCTGAATTGCGGCATACGATATAGGACTTGCCCTTCGAAGGTCAGGGCCTATTTTCAGAAAAGACTGACCCTAGGCTTCAGAGTCTGAAGGACAATAGGGTGATCATGCACTCACTTAGGATACACTCAGCACAGACCCTTCCAGCCAGCCTCAGTGCCCTTACCCCCCACCTAGACAGCGGCAGAACTTTGGTAGGAGGTGGGGCCGAGGCAATCATAGACGGCAGTCCAGACCCCAAAGGGGTCAGAATCACGGGCCAGCCAAACCACCCATGGGACCTAAACCAAACTTTTGAAGGCGCGCCCGAGAGTGACGTACCAGTTGTTCAACAGGATCCTTTCCCTCCTTTTTGCAACCACTTCTCCTTTTTCCTCCCTGCGTGGACCCAACTAACTTCAGATTGTTGGGTCTTACGCATGGTAGAATTTGGATACTGCTTTCAGTTTATTTCGCTCCCCCTCCCAAGCCCCATCCTCGTCCCTCTTCAGGGACCCCTCTCACGAGCAAATCCTCTTGCTTGAGGTACTGTCCCTCCTTGCCAGGGGAGCTATAGAGGAGGTACTGGAGGACTTGAGGGGCAAGGGGTTCTACTCCCGCTATTTCCTAATCCCCAAGGTGAAGGGAGGTCTCGGACCAATTCTGGACCTGCGGGGACTCAACAAGTTCTCGATTAAAGTTGAAGTTCTGCATGGTATCCCTGGGGACCATCATCCCATCCTTGGATCCTGGAGACTGGTATGCCTCCCTCAATATGAAGGACGCGTATTTTCACACTGCCATTTATCCTCTGCACATGATACCTCAGGTTTGTGGTCAACTGTCAACATTTCCAATTTACGGTCCTTCCGTTTGGCCTCTCCACAGCCCCAAGAGTGTTCACAAAGTGTATGGCCGTAGTCACCGCCTCCCTCAGTTGTTGACGCATACATGTCTTCCCGTATCTTGACGATTGGCTCATTCGCGGGGCCTCCGAGACCCAAGTAACGCGGCACGCGGACATCGTCAAGGACCTATTCATCCAACTAGGCCTGATGATCAACCTAGAGAAATCTACTCTGGTTCCCACACAAAGAATAGAGTTCATTGGGGCCATTCTGGACTCCATTCTCGCCAGGGCCTGCTTACCACAGCTGCGGTTTCACGCAATGATATCGATTTATACAAGGCCTACAAAAATTCTCAACCACTTTGGCTCGAACTTGTCTCGGCCTCCTGGGTCACATGGCTGTCTGCACATTCATGACCAAGCATGCCAGGCTACGCCTACGTCCCCTTCAGACTTGACTCTCCTCACTTGACTCTCACCCGGGGAGACACAATATAGACAGGATCCTCACGGTTCCCCTGAGACTCCTAGGCTCCTTCGACTGGTGGTTGATGCCCTCCCTGGTGTGTGCAGGGATGCCATTCCATCCGCCCCAGCCTTCTATGGCCCTGATGACGGATGCGTCATCTCGGCTAGGGTGCTCACCTCGGACATCTTCGCACTCAAGGCCTTTGGTCATCTCAGGAGCTGGCCTTGCACATCAATGTCTGAGAGTTGAGAGCAGTCCGCCTTGCGTGCCAGGCGTTTCAACAGCATCTGCAAGGCTGTTGTGTCTCAGTGTTCACAGACAACACAACGG
>NC_133773.1:95514217-95638868 GCF_003597395.2 Chelonoidis abingdonii
CCTGAGAGTAGTCAGCAACACCCACTCGCACTAATTACACTAGAAACCAGGACAAGTAACACTGGGACTAGGATAATCTAAGCCCAAGACAGTCGCACCTACGAGGTCACAGTCATCCCTACCACTCAGTGCCCAGGAATCCCAATCGTGTGAATAACTGCAAGAATTGCAAGTATTCTCAGCCACTAAATCTGAAGAACCGTCAGCACCTCCCGGGAAACGGTATGAAGCCAGCTCTGAGGAGGTGAAGTACTCCAATGGGAAGGTGCAAAGACCTACGCGTGAAGCATGAAAGTGAGTAGCCCTCAGTGCAAAAGGAGAGATTGATGGAGATTTTACTGGCCATGGGAGCTTGAGCTGCTGCAGAACCTCTCCACATCCGACTGATTCGCTGGTTCTGCTCGACTGAGCAACAACACTGAACTGTTAAGCCAGTATGAAAGCAAGAACAAAGCAGGAGAGGCAAGAGATAATAAGGCCCTGTCAGGGTCACTTAGCTCCTTCCTTCACCACGCTACTGACACACACTTCCTTGCACATCACGGTGGGGAGGAGTAGGTTCATATGTCTACTTCTCAGGGCTTGTCCCAATCTAGTTTTTTGAGCAAGCATATGTAATGGTGCTTCCACAATTGGCCCTTGCAAAACGTCGTTTCCACCACACGACTGACAAGACTTATTAAAATGCCATTAATAACACCTAGTCAGAAACAATGTTCCTTCTTCCTTCTCCCTCCTTCGGTGCTCCGCACAACCCGCCTTACTTAGCATCTCTTGGAGCCCCAATGGGCACTCACAAAACCACCTGGGATATTGCTCAACCTATGTGGCCACATAGCACTCATATATGCAGCTCCTCACATAGCAGCAGGTATCATAGTGATTAGACTAAGCACAGTTGATGTGATGCAGTCCCTATCCACCGCTGGAATCGGGCCTAACACACCCAGGCTGATTCCTGCTGTAATCAGCTGTCTTGACCGGATTGTTGTTAGGGTGTAGGCTGGCCCCTTATGCAAGCTACAACATATTTTTCAAAAACTGCTCCTTAAATTCAAATCCCTCACTTTCACGCTCCTTTGAACTCCTTTCCAATTTGTCAATATCTGCCTGGGAGGAGGTGCCCTGAACCAACACTAGGAAGCACAGCTTCCCAGAGTCAGGGAGAGACAGACTCCCCTCCTTAACCTGTGAGCTGTTCCTCTGCAACCCAAAATAGCACCCAGCTTTTTTGTTTTTATGCTGCCCACCATCATACTGATTCTTAGTGCTGCTGCTTAGCGTCCGCTGTGGCTCCCTCACAAAGGTGGGTTCGAGGTTGACTCATCTCATCATAGGTCAGACTTAACATTTACTAGACATGTGAAACTCAAGGGTGGCCATTGGGAATGATCTTTTCTGTCTCTTAGTGTCTGTAAAGACGCAACAACTTTCACTGGCATCGCATTCAAGCTCAATTAATTAACCTCAGCGATACCCTGCCAGAACCTCCTAGCTGTTGGCAATGTGTTACCATGGATACGGTGTCCACTATAACTAGCCTTATTCAGCGATGCGAACGCAGGGTAGGAGAGGTAGCGAGAGAAGAGAGAGGCGAGAGAGAGAAAGCAAACGCATAAATAGTCCCCCAGTTGGATTCACACAGGGTGTGAGCCTAAACAAGAGGACCACTTCACCATTACTGCTTAGCCTCAACCTTACTGCCACGGGGAAGATCCCTGAAAGAAAACCCGTCACGATCGCCACATTACGTCCTGGGAGTATTTCAATTTATGAGCCGCATCAAGCAGAACACTATTTGCTCTGAGGGGCAGGGAATAAAAGTACACTTCGCACCAGCGATACAATAAAATCATTCTGCCAAGAATTAGGACTTGCATGAGCCATAGGCAGGCTCCTGCGTCAGATGTTGGTCCATGGTGTGCTGTAGTTGAGGGACAAGGGGCGCAAGTCTGATTTACTATAGTAGACACATCCAAGGTTAAAAGCAAACTATTTTGTTGCATCTAGCTCTGCCTCAGTTAACAACTAAAATACTCCAAAGAGAGAGTACAGGGACAACCTACCCACTCACGGATCATAATGATCTGTAGCCAAGTGGAAGCGGTTCTCCACCAAGCATGGTGCGAAAAGCAAAAATGTTACTCCAGCAGGGAGAAGAATACTTAAATAACCAACCCACTAAATCTATGGACTACTTCTAGGAATAAACTCATCTAACTAGAAAAACAGCAAAGAGGAAAAAACAGATAGAGAATGACGTGGAATAAAATCATCATAAAATAAGAGAGATGCAAAAAAAAAAACAGATTGGAGGAACACAATATTCTACCAAAAAAGTCCAAGACCAGACAAGAGAAGAAAATAGAAAGTGGCCGCTCCCGTGTTTTCTAACCACTATGGTTTCCAGTATCCCAAGGGCTATGGAGCGCCCTATAAGAAACCTCCAAAGACGCGCGCCTTGGACGGCCTACCTGGTGTAGACCAAACTCAGCCTGATCTTAAACCAAGACGTTACTATGTCCTTCTACCATTTCGAAGCCACGAATAGCAACTTGCATCGCTGCTAGAAATAAAAACTTGTACCTGGAAGTTTAAATATATTGTAGAGCTACATTAATAATCAGACCAAGAACGAGTCTCCGAGCTTCGGTTGCTCACGGTGGACCCACCGTATACTGTGTTTCAGAAGGACAAGTGCAGTTGCGACCACACCAGCATTCCTCCCTAAAGTGGTATCGGCCTTCCATATCAATCGGACAACTTCCTTCCGGTCTTCTTCCCTGAAGCCGCACTCATCACAATGGGAGCAACAGTTGCACTCCATAGATGTCTGTAGGCCCCGCAATGGCAGACCGAATGAAGGGCCTAACCTGTCTCCTCACCAGAGGATCTCCTCTTGGGTGGCAGCGTGCATCCGCACTTGATATGACTGGCTCATGTTCCTTGAGCATTTCACCCGCACATTCTACAGGTCTCAGGCTATGCTGCTGCTTCTGGCTCAGTGTACCAATCCAGAAATATGTCATGCAGCTACCTGTCCTGGTCCACACCTATTTGCTTCACATTATGCTCTGGAGGTCACAAGTCAGATAGAGAGAAGTGAAGCAGGCGAGCGGCAGCGATCGTAGGTTGCGATGTAGACGATGACGATTTGGACGACACATGCGCTTCTGCCACATCTCACTGCCGACACGTGAGCCGATGACCTAGGGTAGAGCGCTTAGGATCAGCATTAACTGGATGGATAAGAGCATGCCACTGAAGAAAGAAAAGACGGTTACCACCTTTGTAACCTGTTCTATACGAGGTGTTTGCTCATATCCATTCCAGAAAACCGCACACTCTCTTCCCACAGCTGATGGCCAGAGCCAGCAAGAAGGAAACTGAGGGGCGAAAGTTAGGAGGATGTAAAGCAAGGAAGGAATATATCTGTGCCGCACTCCAGGGGGCGCCCAGCCGACCCACCAAGTGTTGCTAGGGTAAAAATCTTCTGACGAACATGCACGCGGCGCGCGCACACTGAACTGGAATGGACATGAGCAACACATCTCGAAGAACAACAGTTACGAAGGTGAGTAACCGTCTTTTACTGTTTCCCAGGATAGCATCCCCTGTCGTGTTAGCGTTGCCTTGTATTCTTTGTTCCTAGATATGATTTTTATATGTGGCTGCATTAAAACACACATGGTTTGCTTGTGCACAGTTTACAGAGAAATTTGGATTGCTTTCTATCAGTGATCTCTCCTCTTCATTATTATTTACTACTACCCCAATCTTTGTCATCTGCAAACTTTACCAATAATTATTTTGATTATTTTTTTCTCTGTCATTGATAAAAATGTTAATAGTGTGGGATCAAGAACCAATCCCTGTGGAAATGGTGTCCCTCGCCTCTGTTTGCCAGAAGCTCAGAATGAGTGACGGGATGAATCACTTGATTACCTGTTCTGTTCATTCCCTCTCGGGCACCTGGCACTGGCCACTGTCATTTAACAAATGCTACAGAATACTGGGCAAGATGGACCTTTGGTCTGACCCAGAATGGCTGTTCTTATGATCCCCCTGGAAACATATCCACTCATTGATAGTTTCCCATTTACAATTACACCTTGACACCTATCAGTTAGCCAGTTCTCAAGTCATTTAATGTGTGCCTAGTTTTTATATTCTAGGTTTTTTATCAAAAAATGTTTTGTGATCCAAGTCAAATGCCTTACAGAAGTCTGTTACATTAATACTTGTTACTTTATCAAACAAACTTGATATTAATTTGACAGGATCTATTTTCTATAAACTTTTGCTGATCGTTATTAATGTTACCCTCTAATTCTTCAGTAATTGAGTCCTGTGTCAGCCATTCCAATATTTTGTGTGGGATCAATGTCAGGCTGATGGGTCTGTATCTAACTGTGTCATTCCATTTACCCTTTTAAATATTAGCACATATGCTTTTTTTCCCAAGCATCATTGAAAATCAGCAATAATGTTCCAGTAAACTCCTCAGCCAGCTGTTTTAAAAACAGTGGATGATCCTGGCAGGTGAATCGCACCATATGCTGCAGAGGAAGATGAAAACTCTTCAAGCTACCTGCCAATCTGACCTGGGGAAAAATTCCTTCCCAACCATAAATTTGGTGATCAGTATAACTAGAAGCTGGTGAGCAAGACACACCAGCAAGTCACTTACAGTGGGTTCTCTGTACCACCTCAGATCACTGATTTGGCATGTCTAGTGTCCCGTCTCCAGCTGTGGCCAGTCTTTCATGCTTCAGAGGGGGGTGGGGAAATGAAGAATACATCTATGCAATTGTGCATTGGAGGGAGGGGGAATCTTTCCTATCCTCTGCAAGTGACCAGCTGAAGCGTGAGATTTGATTATCATGATTACATTAATGCAGAGTTGCAAGTGTTACAGTTATGATGAGGGCAATGCAGATAATCCTGTTCTGTGGCCCAGGAAGGAATGGGATGAACAGGGAACCCAGAGTTTCAGACGCCAAGGATAGAATATCACCATGACCACCCAGCCCAGGTGCATGCACGCAAACTGCAGAATTTTTCCCAGAAGCTGAATTGAACATAACTTTTAAAACTATATCTAATCTCATTTTAAAGACACCAGTTGATAGTGAGATGAGCTCTTTAAACCTTGCATTATAAGGTTTGTTTTCAAACCCCTGAATCATTTTTGTGGCCCTTCTTCGAACTCTCTCCAGTATCTCCATGTCGTCTTGATATTATGTTCAGTTTTGATGTTGGTCTTACCAGTGCATTTTACAGAGGCAAGATCACTTTTCTACTTTTAATTTATATTCCCTTTTTTATCCAGCTAAAGATTGCATTCTCCCTTTTTTTGTCATAGCCTTATACTGCAACATCATTTTGAGGCAATTTATCTATGCTGTCCCTAAGTCCTTCTCTGAGTTACTGCTTTACAAGGCAATCTTCTAGCCTGTAGGTGTACTATCCTGTAGGTGTAACCTGCATTCTTGATTCCCAAGATATATTAATTTGCATTTGGCTGTATTAAAACCCATTTTGTTGGATTGTGATCATTTAATTGAGCAATTCAGATCCTCTGACGGTGACCTGTTATATACTACCCCACCAAACTTTGTGTCATCTTCAAATATCAGCAGATTTTGTGTCATCATCTAGATTGTTGATTAAAATATTATAGTTTTGTACCAAGAATCAATCCCTGGTGGACCCCTCTGAGCTAGTTTTTAATCCATCTAATGCGTGCCCTGTAAATTCCCTACAGTGCGAATTTTTTTATCAAAATGTCATGTAGTATTAAGTCGAATGCCTTGGAGAAATCAGATACACTATGTCAACACAGCTGCCTATATCAACCAAGCCTATGGGCAAGAGTGGTGTACAAAAAAGAAATTCTGAAAAATACCTTGTATGAAACCATGCTAACTGGCATTAATTATATTTTTAGCCTCTAATTCTTTGTTAACAGAATCCCCAAAAAGCATTACATTATTTTACGTGGTATCAGCATCAGGCTAACCAGTCAGTAGTTCCTTGGGTTATCTTTCTTTGCCCTTTTTTAAATATTGGAACTACATTGGCGGTCCTTCATTCCTTTGTAATTGCCCCAGTTTGCCAAGATTTGTTAAAAAATTAACTAGCAGTTCAGAGAGCTTCTTCATTAGTTTATTTAAAACTCTTGGGTGTAAGTTATCTGAGCCTGTTGATTTTGAAAATGTTTTATTTTAATAAATGCTACCTTACATTATTCTTTGTTACAGATGGTAAACGTTCTGTTCCACCCACAACATCCTATTAGATGGATACATTCTCCTGCTTCATGCGAAGTATAGAGCAGAAACATCTATAAACTGTTCCACCATCTATATCTAGTCGTAGACCCTAGATCTGACCAGAGCTTTTCTGATACTTACTATGTTTTAAAAATGCCTTTAGCTTTCTTAGCCATTGATGTTCCATTGATTTCTTTAGCTCCATGTGTGTGGTGGTGTTTCTACGTATCCTTTTAACCAAGATGGCTTTTTTCATCTCTGCCTAAATCGGGGTGTTTTGGGTATCCAATAGGATATCTTTGAACAATTTCCTGTTTTTATTAACACTTCCCACTTTGAATTAAAATGTTCCCAGTCAGCTGCGTAAACAATTGCTTTAAGCTTTGACAGTGAAGAAGCTGTTTGCATTATTCAATTGCCAGCACAATGGTGGTGGTGGTCTGTGTTGTCCAGAAAGTAAGTTGATCTTAAAGAATTTTTATTTGGGACAGTTTCTCTTGTGTACAGTATGCAGGCAGCTGAAACTATTTCTCTCTTTGCTGCACAGAAATATATAATTGTGTTCATAACTGTACTTGATTGGATTAGTTTTAATTTGGCCTTTTGTTAAGCATTTTCTCTTTTTTTAATAGAAAAATAACTTGTGCTGACTTAAAAGAAAAGGATCTTCTCAGTTCCTGCAAAAATCAGTGTCCAAAAGAGGTAAGCTGTATTGGTAAATTAATGCTTCCTTTTGATTCTTCTTTGGCATTCCCAGGAAGCAATTTATTCTTTTCTATTTTCTGTCCACCACCTCTCTCTGGGTTATCATATCTTTATTTTTTGACTAGTGCCAAATTAACTGGAGGGGCTACAAATAGCAATTTCTTCCCTTCCCTTCCCAACTGCAGGTAGGATTTTCAAGATGAGAAACAGGGATACTGCAGTCAGGGAGATTACAAAGAAGCCGTTCTCTTGAGAGATAGGAGGAGAGGTTGGATAAGAAGGGGCAGTCTTTTCCCCACTTGAAAGTGAAAAACGAACACATTTTTACATTAAAGGGTAGTATGTGGAGGGGAGCGGGAGGACAATATTTATCCCTCTGCCAACCCTTCACTGTTTTCTCCTAGCTTCAGGCTGTCCCTCTCCAATCTACCTCTGCCCCACAAACTCCCTTTGTCTCCTTCATACACACCCCCCAGTTCACTCAAATCTTCATTCATCAGTTAACTCCATTTCCTTTCACACAACCCTCCTAGCTCAAACTCCAAATTCCCTCAGCTCCCGTCAAGCAAGCCTATTCAGAAACATGATACACCTATATAAAACCCCCAACTGAGAATCCCACTCTTCCTGCTGAACCTCTCCACAGCTCTGAATCCTCCCATCCAACGTTTCCAGGTTCACAAGAAACACATAACCAGCTTTCCAGGCTCAGAATTTTTTCCTTTCCCTCCCTTCCTTCCCTCTGCTGCTTTCAGCCGATGTTTGTGCCTTTTAATGGTTCTTTCCTGTTCAGTCTCTCTTTATCTTAAGCAAGTAAATACTGTAAGTAGATTTATCACAATTTTCTTCAGCTAGGTATCTGAAAGTGCTTTTTGGGAGCAAGAGGAGCATTTGCAAACACAATTTTATCCCCTCCATCTATCCCCTTAACTCAATATATTTGCCTCTTCTGTAATCTTGGAGTCCTTTGTTCTGAAATTTCCTTCTCCTGTCTGCTAATGTACCTGCCTGCCACATTTACTAAATAATCCAGTGCCTCAGCTCCACCTCTTCTGAAACCTACTCCATATCTGATCTTGACTATTGTAACTCACTTCTCTGACTTTAATGACCAAGCTGCACACACAAAAAGAAGCAAGACCACATAACTTGCAACCTTAAAAGTTCTAGTGGGTGCCCCATGTGTCTTAGGATCCAGTTTAAAATTAATCTTTTTGTTTTAAGAACTTTCTTGGATTAGTCCAGTCTACTTCACTGGAACTGGAGAAGGCCACAAATCTGCAAAGTTAATTAAAAGCCTGCCATTGACTTAAATGGAGTTGAATAAAACTTAATCTGTTTTTATTCCTATCACTGACATATCTTACCATTTTCCAGAGAACCTTTCTGCAGCTCTTGCTACCTTAACAGAAATATGAATATGTAAAACAGGTGCCAAATATGAAGCAACAGGCTCAAAACATATTTACCTTTTGCAGACTGAAAAGATCAAGCTTATTGTGGCCTCTTTGTGGCAAGGGTTAAGTCACTTGTTCAAAGATTAGGAGATATTGATAGGACTGCACATTGTGGGAGGCTTTGAAAGTAGGTCTGTCAAATAGTTTGGGGGTTTTAAGAACTAACTTAAACATATTCTAATATATGGAAATAGGACCTGGACAAGCACAAAAGCCATTAGTGGAATTTTAGGTAAATTTGAAAATCAAAGACTGATGATATAAAGCAAATCCATCTACTGAATATGGCAGAGAAATCTTTGAGACCAGAAATTTTAATAGACAGGCCACAGGTCAGAATGTTATGGATAGTGGGAGCTGAATGGTTTAGATTTAGGAGGGGAGGGATAGCTCAGTGGTTTGAGCATTGGCCTGCTAAACCCAGAGTTGTGAGTTCAATCCTTGAGGGGGCCACTTAGGGATCTGGGGCAAAATCAGTACTTGGTCCTGCTAGTGAAGGCAGGGGACTGGACTCAATGACATTTCAAGGTCCCTTCCAGCTCTATGAGTTAGGTATATGAAGTATAATTCTGAGGTCCTATTGTAATTATGCAAAGTGTGGGCCATTAATGGTGGTTTAGAATCTTGATGCATCTCATTGACTAGGACAATTTGGTTGTAAATGGCTCTGTATACTTACAAACCTCCCTACGTATGTGTAGGCCAGCCCTGGAAGAAGTTTCAACACCTCTACTGCTAGAACAGGGCCTCACACCCGGCCCTGACTGAACTAACCTCGTTATCTCTAGCTTGCTTGCTAGCATATATTATACCCCCTGGAAATTTTCCACTACCTGCGTCTGACGAGTGGGTATTCACCCACGAAACCCACGAAAGCTCACGCTCCAAAACCTCTGTTAGTCTATAAGGTGCCACAGGATTCTCTGCTGCTTTCACAGATCCAGACTAACACGGCTACCCCTCTGATACTTGACATCCATAATATGTAATTAATACCGTTGTTCCATGAGTTCGCATACTGTTGTGACAAACTCAAAAAGTTAATCAACGCCATGTTAAACTGATTTCGTTTTCTTTTATCCAAATGTATTTTTCCTTCTTATTGTGAGAGCAAATCCTCATATAAGTGCCAGTGACTCACCCCGTGTTAGTATGGAAAAGCCTAGCGACCTTGCTGCTTGTTGCACGTTGCTCTGTAACAAAACCTCCACTGAAGTCCAGAGTAATAAAAATTTACTTCTCTAAAATGTAATAACAGTTTTATTTCTAACGTCAGTTTTTAGGCACTACTGGTTTTTTTTTGAGAATTGATGCAATTTGTAGTAGACAGTATTATGCAATATTTGAATGTTAAGTCTGATATTACTGTTGGGAATTGTGAAAGACCCTTAATTACGTAGACTGGTGGCTTACAAGATATAGCAGTAACTGTAAAAGTTTTTTTTGCCAAGTTTCATAGTTGTGTTTTGGCTACGGTTGTATAAACCATTCAGAAGACTTCCATAGTCTGATACAAGTGGTACTCTTTTATTTCAGATGTCCTTTCTGCTTTAGGGAATAGCAAAGGCTTTGATTTGCCAGAGATGCTAGTAAAGTTAAAACATTTTTAAAGTGCTTTTTTTATTTGGCAGTAAAACCAAATATCCTGAGGAAGGAAATTATATGTCAGTAATGACTACTCAAATTCTTATGCAGAACACATTTGTAAATGTTTAGGACAATTTTAAAGGGGAAGTGTTGGCAATTTAGAAACTTTCCAAGTTTGTATGTTCATATCACTCTTTGCTTAACGTATCACTCATTGTACTCGTGGTCTCTGTAATCAGTGTTTACTGTTACAAAGGAGATTGGTTTTCAATTTTACAGTAATACGTGACCTGTGATTTACCTTTACAGTGCTGGAACATTAAAATAAACTGTGCCAAAAGTCGTACTTGAAAACCTGTAGTAGTGCTGACTTTTACCTGCTGGTGTACAGCTGTAAAATTTGTCCTTCTATAATTTTAATTACTGGACTCTTAACATAAAATATTGACAGTTTAGGTGGCTTGCTATAAATTTTTTAAAAAGTTTATGCAGTACTTGTAAAAGAATGTCCTGGGGATAAAGGCCACACACAACAAGCCATGGCAGGAGGAATGTAAGCTTTCCCACATAGCCCTGCTTAATGCATCTTTAACATTTAAACATGAGGGCCTACAATGAGGGTTGAAAGGAAGAATATCTTTGTTTCTGTTTGTACTTTGCCTCTGAGGCTGCCAAAAAGAGTGCTATTCAGGAGTGGTGGTTTTGGTTTTTAAGAGAGACAGACATCTGTTCACTAGAACTATGGAAACCAGTGAACACCCAAAAATGGTAACTGTTTCAGATTACTATTGATTTGCATACACAGAGGGACCCTGACAGGGGTATGCACACGATGGACTAGTTTTTTTTCCTATCTCTAGTTTCTTTGTTTGTTTTTAGTATAACATAAATTAGATAAATTCTATCCCTTTTTGTTTGTCTTTAAAAAATCCCTTCATCCAGCTCTAACAGTTCAAGTGCTCTAACCCTGTGGAAAACAACCAGCTGATTCCTCCCATTCTCCACCTTGACCTACGCATAGTATAGTTAAATCATGCACTTGAGGAACAATTTTTGAATCAGCCAGGCAAAATGATCACCTCAATTCCAAGTATCTGGATTTGTTTGCTAATCCATGGGCGAGCACGCTGGTGGTATGGCCTCACACTCTTCTAAGGCAGCAAACTGCAGTAGCCCTTCTTCCGCTCCTTATGAAGCTGAAAACATGATTTGAACTGGGTACCCAGATGAAAGAAGTTCTGGAATTTTGTGTTTTCATACTTGTAGCTTTTGGTTTTTGGTTTGGGTTTTGTTTTGTTTTTAAATAAAGGATTTTCCTTTAAAATGTTTGGCATCTATCAAGTGTCTAGTCAGATAGGTGCAGCATTTGGTTTAGTTGCTGTGGACTACTGGGAGTGATTTGCGTAGGGTAAAAGGGAGCTAATGGAATTCAGACATCGCATTCTTGTTTGATCTGAGTATATACGCTAAGCTTTTTTTTAAAAAAAATAATTCTCCCACAGTTGCACCAGTGGTGACCTAATTTGGTGGCAGCAACAGTGGGATCTAATTTAAATTGAAGGCACAAGATTTTTTACCACTGTTATCTAACCTGGCTCATGTTGATTAAAATGCTAGTAGGTGGTCTATGCTAGCAGTCCCACCGTGAGGTTACACTGGTGGTAGTGCAACAGTGGGAGACTTTAAGAAAAAACATTATAAGCCTTGGAGCTTGGTCCTGTAGCACTTGTGTGTAATATCACTCACTTCAGAACTATTCACATGAGTAAGAGCTGCAGTATAGGGCTAAAAATATTGCTGTGCCATGCAGTGTTTATTGTTAGACATATTTTGACATTTTATTTCTCTGTCTTGGAGGGAAACACAATTCCTTCTTCTCTTCCTTGAGACTCTTGCACTGCTGAACAGTGCAAGGAAACTTTGTCAGAGCCTGTAAAAGACTAATTTTATGGTCACCAGCAGGTAAACACCATCAAGTACTGTTGCATAATGTCAACTGTACTCCATTCAAAAAGATAAGTACACGAATAGCATAGTGACCAACATTGCTAGGGCTACATACTTGCACAAAGAAATTTTGTCTGAGACAGAGTAGGAGCCAGGTATGTGCACAAACTTTCTATCTAAAGATCATGCAGATTCTGTTGTTGAAGTATGTACTCTGTATCTATGGACTCTTTGGTTAAATCAGTTAATCAGTACTACTTTTAAGTCCATGAATCTGAATTTACTAACTTATAATATACTTCATTTGGGTTATTTTATAATAGTATGCAAGTTCTGTTTTTGTGGATTTATTCATGTAATATGTTATAAACTTCCAGTTACCAGTAAATGTGAAAAACACACATCCTAAATATTAAAATAATTGTGGCTCTTAAGACATTTTCCAGAGTGTATTAAATCGCTTGACTACAGCTGAAAGTTTACTTTAAACTACAAGCATCTCCAGATACAATTTTTGAACAGTTCTGGGAATTAAATTTCCTTTATAAATCACTTAATCAAATGTGCTACCTTGTAAGTAGCAGCTTAGGTTATTGAAAACATGTTCAGCAGTTGAGGCTGAAAAAAGTATTTTTATATATATATATATATGTATGTAAAGGGATATGTGAAGCTAAGTTCTTTACCTTAAATGAAAAACGTCTGTCCTCTAGTGTGTTAGATCTAACAGTGTTTGGTGCATCCCTAAATTCATTACAATCACCATGCTGTTGTAAGAAATTAATGAAATCTTCAATGAGCACCTACAAGAACTGGCATAGGTAACAGTAATAAATGTGTGTCATGTAGGATAATAAAAATCTTAAAGTTGAATTGTGTTTTTGTAGTCTTATTTAAACAATTTCTACTTATAACAGGAAAAAAGTTTGTAGTCTCCATATCCCAAAGACAAGAAATGGGGTAGTCCTTCAAAGTCACACACTTAAGATTTTCTGAATTTGAAAGGAAGCTAAAAAGAACCCCTTGATGTAGTGTATGAGGCTTCCTTATAGTACAGTTTATGGTTCAAAACATGTACAAAATTATGTCATAGTAGAAACTTCCATATCCTTCTGTTTTTGTTCTCACCCATTTGAAGTATAACTTGAAGGTATGGAATGCAGAGCAGCAACTTCTAATTTTTTTTTCTTTCCCTCCTTTTCCCCTTCTTCCAAACCTTATTCCCTCCAAAATGCACGTGGCTGGAGTTGTATATTGTTGTTGTGTATCATTTTAAAGGGGATATTGTACTTACTGAAAATTTGTATTTAAAATAACTGGATTTTTTTTCTTTTCAATCAGACTGTGAAAATGAAATTAATAAAAAGAAAAATCATACTTTGCATGTTGCTTCATTCCTAGTAATAGGAACTAAAAATGCTGTGAACAAAAAAGCAAATATTAATGAACAAGTTAAGAACATAAAGACCATACTGGGTCAGACCAAAGGTCCATCTAGCCCAGTATTCTGTCTTCTGACAGTGGCCAATGCCAGGTGCCCCAGAGGGAATGAGCAGAGCAGGTGATCATCAAGTGATCCATCCCCTTTCACCCATTCCCAGCTTCATGTAGTTAGTTACTGCATGAGTGGGAAACTAATGCATTAGTTGGGCTTTTCTGGCTTTACTTTTGTTTAAATGGTGTGTTTGAAATAGAAACATTTTATAGTCCAGTTGCAGAGAATCGGTCTCTTTCTTTCTCAGTTGTCCTGTGGTCATCGATGTAAAGAGATTTGCCATTTGGGTGATTGTCCTCAAAATTGCAACCAGAAGGTTAAACTCAGATGTCCATGCAAGAGAATGAAAAAGGTAAATTCCATGCTGTAATTTTGAGAGAACTGTAGCTGTAAATTTTTCCTTTTTTGTTTTTGTCTCTGCATCCATAGGGCAGGATCATCACTGGAGTAAATAGTTGGTATACAGTACTGTAATGGAGTTAAAACACTTATGTCAGCTGAGGATTTTGGCCTTATTATCAGAGGATACGCTGAAGATGTAAAATTGTTCTGTAACCTACAAATATTGTAATATTGCATTAAATTGTTTCAAATACACTTAGATTTTTATAACTCCACTGGGAGACTAGTATATGATAAGTCTCGCTCAAAACTATTTCAGGTGAAAGAAACAAAGTACATTTTTCTGACCAGAGATCAGGGAAGTGTGTAATTACATAAAAAATCCATTGATACAGCTAAGTTTCTGTGTAAAGCTGAATGCAAATATGGTGGCATCATTAATAGACTGATCCATTCATGTGGCCCTTCCCTAGCCAACAGACATTAAAGGGCATCTGCTGACAACGGCATGCCCTACATCCAGACCAACCCAGAGCTGCCTCACCACTGAGGCCCAGCAGTGAACTTCCAGCAGGAGCCAGCCACCTACCTATGGGTCATATACACAGTGTTGTGCCCAAACATCCCATCACCAACTCCTGTGAAGGAAAGAATAAATAGGAAGAGTTGAGTACGTACAGTGCACTGAAAATCCTTCCTGATGGGTCTCCATACCCCTTTCTGCATCTGGATGCCACCACTGATACCCACCCCATTTGGCTCCTATTCCTGAATAAATGGGATCCCAGTTCAGTAGGAGAACCTCAAAAATACAGCTTTTTTGACATCACCATGAACTGAAACTTTCTTTTCTGAGGTAATTTCTTTTCCAGCAAGGGAAGAACATCCTGGCACCAGCAGCCTCCATGCACAAGTTTATACTGCTTTGGTTGGCCAAATCCCAGCCTCCCAAAACTCCTAGTTTAATGCCTTACCTTGTCTGCCCTTAATTGGTTTCTTTGACACTCTGAGATTCAGGTTGTCACATCTCTCTCTTAACCCATTACAGACCCCTAAATGTCAAAGGCCCCATCTGAATCTGCCCTTCTGTCTCTTTATTAGCCCTGGTAGATTTTACCCCTCCAATAGCCTAGCTAGAACCTGCTACAGTTTCTGGTGGTATTATACCCTGATGCAAAGTGTGCTGCTCAATAAACAACCCAGTAAGTCTCTGCCAGCCCAGGGTATAGCCATGACATCCAAGATTGTAGTGTCAAATTGTGAGAGGGCTTGCTTTGCTCTCAAATGGAGTGGAGTAAATTCTTTCACTCTAGTCTATACCTGAATGTTCAAGGTGCTAGTTGCATTACACTTAAGGATGTGATTCTTTAAAATAGCCAAGGATTTTCTTTTCCTTGCTGGCCCAGATAAAGGCCCCCACCCACCTCTGAGGCTGTGAGGGGTGGAGGGCACAATGAAAATGGTGAAATATAAACACAACTACTTAAAAAAACCCATGTTGCATGGTATTAATTGTATTGATACTTTGATCTTCACTGAATTACAAAAATAAAATTATAGACTTGAAAATGTTCTGTCTATAATTAGCTTTTTTTCCATTTAATAAAAAACACATTTTTTAGGGCATGTTTTATCAAATAGAAATCTGTTGTGTTTCTTATGTTGAAAATTAATAAACTGTATACTTTATGTAGAGAAGTGATTTTTAAATTTGAAGGTTTTTTTTCATACCTACAGGAATTACAATGCAGCAAGGTACAAGAAGGCCAGGTTTCACTAGAATGTGACACGTTGTGTAAGGAAATGAAACGAAAAGCATCTGAGGTAATGTCTCTCTTGTGGTTATAATATAGTCTCACTGCTTCAGAAACAAGAAATGAATACAGATTTATTTTCTAAGACAATACTAGCAAGAAATATCATGTAATCAAATCAAATGTACATGTTTAACAGCTGCTGCTTCAGACTATTGGTTCTGGTTAAATGTGGAAAAATAGTTCTTTATATTTGTAGACAGAGTGCTAATACTTAACATAAGTATAAGTTAGTGAAGTTTTGGGTTATGCTAGAATAATACTCCGATAATTTTTTCTCATGTGTCTCAGCCTGTCTCATGGGCTAAATGGTGCCCTACTATGCCAAAGCCTTTGAGGGGAGTGAAAAATGCTTCAGTCTGTACACAGTTGACCTCGTGGAGGACCCGTTTTTTACTATTGTTAGGGGAAGGTTTTGTATTTTTGTGAAATGGGAAGTGGACATGCCCTTGAAATCCTCAGACTATATAGTTATTCATTTCTGATTCTGGGGCCTCTACACTGTCCCCAGGAACATTGCTTGCTCAAGACATGTTAGCACTGTTTTCCAGTCATGTCAGAAAATGAATTTAACTCAAACTATGAATGGCCAAAGCAGTGCAAGGTAGCCGTATGGTGGATTTCTGTATACTCTGTTGCAGTTAGTTAGAATAGCTCTATTTGGGAAATCATAGAACTTTCTCAATAGCTAATAGAAAATACATTGGGCTAAACTAGGATCTCATTTATTCTCACCTTAATCTGGAATAACTCTCAGAATAATTCCATTCTTCAATTTATATGAGTGTAAATGACAGATGAATTTGGCCCATTCTCTGTATGATGAAGGATATTGAACAAGTCTCGTTAGCTAAAAGTGCTTTTCAATTAAAATGTGTCTATATAAATTGCCAGTGTGACTGCAGCTATTAAGGAGACTGACGTCCTTTGTCCTCACATGTAGTTATAATACCAGCATTCTCATGCTATCAGTATGCCTCCACCTTGCTCTAGAAAATCAGTCACTAGGAACAGGAGAATTTTGTTTCTTCAGTCGTTGGTGCCTTTGCTAAGACCACAATTGTGATTGTAATTTTAGTGATGTGGGCACATATTCACTAGAGACTGGACTGAAACCACTAACTCACTAGCAGGTGAACAGCTGTCAGATGGCAGCAAGCTATCTGGTCACTTATGTTCGTGGCCTAGCTGAAAAATACTTCGGTTATCTTACGAGTCATTTCAACAGTTTTGGACTAGACCTTTTCTGTTCAAGAACTGAGATTTTCAGACTCAAAATTAATCACTAGTGAGTGACAGCATAAATTGGCTGTACACTCTCTGCTGTTTTTTGCAATTTTGTTGTAATCCGCAAGGAAGAATTGTCTAGTGCACAGGACATAAGACTAGTGGCCAAGCATCCCAGGTTTCACCACATATGGTGCCACAGACATGTTGGGCATGGGATAACTGAGTACCTGCCTCAGAATTGAGAGGTGTTTTGTGCTTTAAAGTCGAAAAGTGTTATACAAGTGCTTATTATTAGGCAACATTCTGGAACATGTGAATGCTTAATAATGACAAACTAGAATTAACTCCTATTATGTACACTCCA
The DNA here is from genome assembly GCF_003597395.2 of Chelonoidis abingdonii. Classification (NCBI taxonomy): domain Eukaryota; kingdom Metazoa; phylum Chordata; order Testudines; family Testudinidae; genus Chelonoidis; species Chelonoidis abingdonii. The sequence continues at coordinate 95,531,434 of NC_133773.1, forward strand.
CATAATTACAGTTCAGAGCAGCATATCAAGACTGAACAGCATTTTGATTAAGACTGCAGACATTTACAAAAGAAATCATCTTGCACTGTTACAAGGTGACCATCAGGCTCCAGAAATCACTGACGTTTTAACTGTACAAGCCAGTATAATAGTGCCTAATGAATGTGCACTGCTGAGTAGTTTGATTTCTTTTAATGCACATCCTTATTTTTATATTTTTTTTCTACTTACTCTACCTCATTTTCTCTGTGAAACATACAGTGATCATTTTGATTAATCCTCTCCCTCTGGTTCAAAATCAACCACAGTAGTCTATTGTGAAACAGTCTTCTGCTGCTCTTTTTCAGACTGTTAGCTGTGTTGTATTATGGGTGGCTAACTCATCTTTCAGAGCTGATGCCTTACCAGTAGGTGGCAATAAAATATCAGATACTTGGTGTCTGTACACTTATGCCACATTTTTTGGGTGCAAGTAGATGTGGTTGAAATTTTTTTCCAATCAAGTCTGTCTTTTTTAAAAATAATTTCATTTTGCATTTTGTTTATTGCAGTTCTTAATTCTGTAAGCCATTTTTGTAGCTTTTTAAGCGTCATTCCTCAACAGTTTAGAAGGCTATGTGAAAATCTACAAAAGTTATTGGGATGCTTATTAAATTGCCATCCATGACGAACATTTCTCTTTCATTTGATCATTTAGAAGATGACAAACATGCTAACCACAATGCCTCTTACTAGCTTACCCTTCCCATGGGAGTAGGGGGAACTGGGCAGGACCCCCTACCTTCTGCAGGTACCTACATGCTGGAATGCTTCTCTTTCCTCTTTAGCTTGAGACTAAATGGCCAGAGGCCCCAGAAAACTTATTCCCCCCCTCATTTTTATAACTTTAGCCCCCCACATCAGGTGACCCCCCCACATCAGGTGACCAGAGAGCCATGCCAATTGACTTTGTAGTCATGGCAATCTCTCTTCCTTGATCTCTTTTTGTAATTTGGGAAGCTGATCATCATATTTTAACAACTCTATTGTTCTTTTGCCACCAGCCTTTGGAATTTTCAGTCCAGCATGGAGGCAAACCAGTAATAGAGAAGGCAAAAGGCTGCACATTGAAAATGGAATTTGCAGTCTGACACAGATACGTCCAAAGCCCCCAATATCAAACACAATTAATAAATTGTATAGACAGATTCGCAAATTGTCACAGTATGCTGTTACTATTTATAATCTAAGGCACCCACCATGTGCTAGATACTTCCCAAATATATATGACAATGCAATTTCTGCCCTGAGTGTCTTGCAATCTAAGTGGTAGATTAGAAGCTCTCCTAGAAGGAAGTTTACACTTTTCTGGTATTTTTCTAATCTCTCTTGTTTTGTAAAAAGCCAAAAGAATCCTGTGAGAAATAAGAAAACAGAATTTATACTATTATCAGTATCTTACAATGTCAGTTACCTATTATTTTGTATGTGTTTAAACAGATAAAAGAGGCAGAAGCCAAAGCTGCTATTGAAGAAGAAAAGCGAAGGCAACAGGTACCAAGCCTTCCTCCTCTGACCCCAGCACCTCTCCCCAAGTCTTAGGGCATGGCTACACTAGAGAGTTTACAGCTGCCCCACTGTAAGCTGTCCAGTGTAGCCGCTCTAAGCCGACGAGGGGGAGAGCTCTCCCATCTGCTTAACTGCTCCAGCCCCTGTGAGTGGCAGAAGCTATGCTGGTGGAAAAAGCTCTCCCACCAACATAGTGCTGTCCACACTGGCGCTTATATCAGTGTAACTTACATTGCTCCAGGGGGGAGGGGGGTGATTTAGTCACACCCCTGGGTGACATAAATTATACCAACATAATCTGTAGAGCAGGCATAGCCTTAGTTCACTTGGTAACTAACTGTTAATTTATGCATACCTAAAGTTTTGTAGTACATTATCTTCAGATGCTAAGGGCCAAGATTTCACACCAACTAAGAATTCTGGCCCAAAGAACTCAGGCCTGTGTTATGAGTGACTTATAATAGTAAGAGCCAAAGTGTTGTGTCTCATCACCAGAAATCTATAAGTGTGTGCAAAATCATGTATAAATGATTAACTCGTGATTCGTGTTCCATGAGTTAAAATATCTTAAATATTGTATTAAATTAGTATTTTTGCATGTAATTGCTCTTTTTTACATTTTGCCAAACCTTTATAAAATATGAAAAATAAACTTTGGGAAAGCGTAGTTTTGGTTGCAGAAACAGACCCTGTAAGCATTTAAATAGAGGCTGCAATTTTCTTAGGGACCTTGTAGTACAATAAAACATCGCCTGTTTGTGCTTTTCTCTTTCTGACAAGGTAAAAATATATTTTATTAAAATACATGCCTATGCTTGATGTAGCAACCCCTTTTAACACTTTACTCTTATAAAATATTCTTGTAACTTATTCTTTGAGAACCTTTCACGCCTCCATTATTTTGCAGCAGGCCTGATAGCACTCAGGCTGTAGAAGTGCCTTTTCTTTCTTCCACGAAACCTTGCTCATGCTTTTGGAGCTAGAAATTATTTAAAATTGCAATTTCTCATCTCTTGTTCGCATACTCCAGGAAAATTTTGGTAGCCTTCAAAGATAACTGAACAAAAAAAATCTAAAGTTGGGCTGATGCCAAAATAGTGACAGTAGCAGATTGTACTGTAGCAGCAGTGAGACGGGGCGGGAGAGAGCTGGTCTGTGTACAACACATGGCCTCAGTGCCCAAGCCCCTTTGAGGGCATCACATAGGGGAGGATGCCCCATCTTCCCAGTGGAGTGGGGGAGAGCCTGGTCAGGTTCCCTGCCCTCACCATAGGACCACCCTTAGACCCAGCACCTGAATCCAGCAACCCATCTTCCTTCCTGCTCCAAACAGAGAGGCACCACATGGGGCCAGAGTTTCTCAGTGCTCTCTTCCCGAATGTTGAGGCAAAGCCAGGCTGGGTTGCCCAGCCCAGTAGTTCCAGCTGTCCACTCCTCATTCTGCGTTAACAGAGTTCTGCAGCTGCCAGTTAATGCATTTAGTTCTGTAGCGCAAGTAGTGGTAGTCTTTTGCTGCAGTGTTAGAAGTTCAGGGTTCAAACCTTGCTGATCAGAAGTAATTAAATTTTATGTATGCAAAAAAAGATTTAAAAAACATTTTAGAAAGGTTGAAAAGTCAAGCCCTAAAAATTTAGGTTGTATAGTTGCTCATGCAACCTTTCTTTGTCCCCTGTGTATGTGCGTGCGTTATGGTTCTAATTACATGATCACATACTATTTTTTTCTACAGGACCCATGTCTCATTTAGTATGCAGGATGAATAGAACTCACTTAATCAGCTGCTATTCAATATTTTGTTTTAATCTCATTGCTCATTTGGCTGTAGGCTTTATTTACTGTGCGTTAGTCAAACCCAGTTCTGACAATAAAATTATTAATTTCCTTGTGGGCTTTTCTATGGTCCCTATCACTGTCAAATCACAGTGCTTCATAAATATTAATTAGCTAAGCAAAGTGAGGTCTAAGGGCTTGGTTATACAGGGAGTTATTCCAGAATAGCTATTCCTGATTAACTCCATGCCTGGACACCATCATTCTGATTAAGCTAATTTGAAACATAAGTATGGCCATACTGGGTCAGACCAATGGTCCATTTAGCCCACTATCCTGTCTTCTGACAGTGGCTAATGCCAGATGCTTCAGAGGGAATGAACAGAACAGGCAGTCATTGAGTGATCAATCCTCTATCATCCGCTCCCAGCTTCTGGCAACACAGACTAGAGACACCATCTCTGCCCATTCTGGCTAATAACTTTTGATGACCTATCGTCTATGAACTTACCTAGTTCTTTTTTTGAATACCGTTAAAATTTTGGCCTTTACCATATCCCCTGGAAATGAGTTCCTCACATTGATTGTGTGTTGTGTGAAGTACTTCCTTTTGTTTGTTTTTTAAACCTGTTGCCTGTTAATTTCATTGGGTGACCCCTGGTACTTGCTTTGTATGAAGGAGTAAATAACACTTCCTAATTCACTAACTCAACACCAGTAATGATTTATATAGACTCTTAGTCATCTCTTTTCCAAGTTCCAGTCTTTTTAATCTCTCTTTATATGGAACCTGGTTCTTACCCTTTATCTTTTTTCTCTCTCTTCTCTGTACCTTTTCCAATGCTAATATATAAACAAGTCACTCTGCCTCTGGAATTAGAGCATCCCCCCACCCCAAGAGTTAATCAGGAATAGCAAATCTGCTTTAAATTCACACACTACCTTTTCCTGAATTAATTTTCATGTGTAGACAAGTCTTCACACTCAACTCAGATAGAGAAATGCCCCAGTAACATAACATCTGCTAAATCACAAAATTTATGGGAATATTTTAGGCATCAATGGGCAGGATCCTATTGGATTTTTGCGTGAGGAAAAACTGGAAGGGGAAAATAGGGGACACGTGCCACCTTTTGGCGTCTGATTAGCAGGCCCAGCAGCTTCATCCAAGTCTGCAGTTGTCTACAGAGCAGCAGTTCCTAAACTGGAGTGCAACCCCAAATAGGGTCAGACCATTAGCAGATGAGATCTCAGCGAACCCTAACGTATGGAGGATGTCATTTTGCTCTGCACAACATGACCTTGCATGTATGGTTAATGTGAGATCACAGTGGATGAAGCATGACCTCACATGCACCATATGTACAAGGTCACATTGTGTGGAGGAAAAAGGTACCCTCCACGCAATAGAGATCGGCGTTACCTCAGTGTACAGTGCCTGTGAGGCCACAGTGGACTGAGGATGCCATTTTGCTCTTCAGAATAGTGTCCTTCATGCTGTCTGGGGTCCTGGCAGGAAATACTCACTCATTAAAATGGGGTCATGGGAGCAAAAAGTTTGTGAACCCTTGCTACAGAACTCATTAACACTTTCCAGTGTAACAATACCCCATCTCAGCTCTGCCCATCCTCCCAATACACTTGACAGTGTGAGTGATTTATCTCCCAGAAATAAAATAAAATAAGAATGGTACACGGGCAGGAGGGAAAGGGCAAGTGTGCATAACGCCTGGCATGGTGGAAGGATGGGAATCACATGAAACCCCTGACAAGTGGGGCAGGGCTGGTGAGCGTGCAGACACCCTGTAATGGAGGAGATGAGGGCGTGGGAAGAATAAGGGCACACCTGCCCCCTGGCATGGGAGGGAAATGGGGGACAGTAGTGTGGGGGAAGAAGGAATGGAGGATGCACAGAGCCTCCACATATGCTGGAGAGGGGAAGGAGGCTGTGCAGGTCCTGCAATGTGGAGGTGGAGGTTTCAGGGTATCCCTGAAATAGAGGATGATGGGAGGGTTGTGCACAGAGGCCTTGTGGTGGGTGGGGAGGGGGAGATAGAGGGCAATGAGCTCAGCCTAGAGAAGCTACAAAGTGTACAGCCCTTTGGTTTATTTAACTTTACAACACCTTGCTAGGTGAGGGGGTGGTGCTGTACCCATACATATTGGGAAATCAAGGCACAGAGAGTAATGTCAAAAGTTTCCACTAAGTTTGAGTGCCCCATTTTAGACATGTACAACCCAATTATTCAGAGGACTTAGCATTATATAGCACTTGTTCAAACCACAGCTCCTGATGGCTCAAGTTGCAACTGAGTGCTCAGCACTTCTGTAAATCAGACCACAGGGAATCAAATTGGACACCTAGAAAATGAGGAATGGAGTTTGTGGCCACTTGTGAAAAATTAAGTTTTGGTTTAAGGGGCTTGACTAGCCTCACACAGGGATTCTGTGGCAGAGACAGGGATAGAATCCAGTTTTCCAGGACAGTATTGCTCTTAACCGTGAAACCCTCCTTTCTGTTCCTGCATCCCCACCTCATTCAATACACATCCTTCAACCTCTGCAAAAAATGAGACGGGGGTCCAACAGACAACAGCCTCCTTTGCTACACAACCCTGATTTTTACCTAGAGCACCTCCTTCCTGTGCACTGAATGAGGCTGGGGTCCTGTGGGGAAAAAAAATAGTTTGTGATCATGCAATTAAATATTCTCATGATGCATATGCACAAAGGGTCCACATTCAGATTTCCACCAGCAACCTGATTCTGGCATTGCCTAACTTTTGAGTGCTTGACTTTGTCATCTTAATGTTCTTTAAACATAAATTTTGTGTGTATTTTGTAAGTTTTTTTTTAAAAACTTGTCTGAAAAAAAACACATTCCAACATATGGCATCATATTGACTTCCATGCAGGACATTAGCGGGATTTGTAGATCCACCATACACATCTGTCACTTAAGCTAAGGGAGTAACTCTTAGCAGTAGTAGATTGTCATCCTCTGTAGATCAGCTGCATAGGGGGATGACACACTCAGCCAGTGGGTTTCTCAGATATTTGCAGACTGCAAAAGAATGTTCTGTTCCAGGCTCTAGATGGGAGTGTCCTTGGTGGGCACCAACTCTTCTCTCCAGTCATCCCAAGTGTGACCCCTTCTTGCCCACATTCTCACCTAGCCTGTCTCTTCCTCACCTCTGACTCTTTGTCCCAGCCCTCTTGTCATTTCCTACACATTCCCAGTCTCCATTCCTCAGGCATCTCCTCGCCTAACCAGTCTTTTTGCCCATCCCGTCCCAGTTCTTCTCCCACATCCAAGTCATTGGCAGGGCTCCTTCATTCTCCCTCCCTTTCCCCTCCTTCCACACACACTGGATCTGAATCCTGGTCTCCCTTCTCTTTCTGAGCTCCTGTTCTAATCTCACTATCTCCCCACCCCGTTGCCCATTTGCTTCACTGGCTCTTAGTCCTCATTTCCTTGCCCACCTAGTTCCAATTTCAGATTCCTTGTTCTAGTACACTCCTTTCCTTCCCCCTGTCTGGCTTTTGTCCCCTTTGCATTCAAATCAGCTGGTCCTCCTCTGTGCTGCTGGGGTGCCAGGAATGGGGTCACTGAGAACAGAGGAAAGACTGGCCTCCTGCTGTCAGTTCAGGTGCCCAGTTCCACTATGGCCTGGAGCAACCGTTACAGGGAAAGTCTGGCTTCACCTTTGTTTGCCTAGTCCTAAGCATGCTCAGCTGCTTTGTGGGGATGCTGTACGTGCAGTCTGGTCAGCACTAGGAGCTGCGAGGGGCTTGAGTATGCTCAGCGAGGATGGAGTCTGCAGTGATTTTTAGCTATTAAAATCTGGAAAGTATCTACTGAGTATGTGTGAACTGTGATTATTTTTTTCCAAAGGATCTTTTTTTCAAATTTATAATTGGAGAAATTTGAGCGTTCTTTTACAGAGATGGCAAAAGGCACAATGATCACCCTCTGTAACATGTCAAGGCTGCTCTAGAGCTGTTCAAAGAAGAGGTCTCACGAATTCTTTAGTCTGGACAAAATGTATTTTTCCTTTCCCTGATTTGACTGAACAGTTTTGGCTTAAATTCCCCTCTCCCTCGCCAAAAAAAAAAAAAAAAATCCAATGAGGCAGACATCTGCCATATAAAAGTTTAGCTATGTTATAAGCAACTGACAAGTTCTTAAAAGGGGAAGTTTGGGGCAATCTGAATAGTAGGTGTGCTACCAACCCCTGTCCCTACCCCACCTCCACACACATTTTATATAGATCTATTTTGTAAGCCACTAGTCATCATACATTTATATTTTAAATGTCAATTTATTATTTACAAGTTTTTAATGCTGAAAACATGTCAACTATTTGTTTTCTGTCCTACCTAGGCTGAACTAGAGGCTTTTGAGAACAGGTTAAAAGGACGACGAAAAAACAAGAGAAGAAAGGATGAAGTAGAAGTTGAGCAATCAGTGTGGCAAAAATATAAGAATTTTATTGTACTGCCAGTGTGTGGATTTGCTATTGTGATGCTTGCGTGGCTCATGGCTTACAACAACTGAAATAATTTGATCTATTGTAATATACCTTAGTTGGGCTTTGGGTACCTCTTATTGCTAGAATGTTAGTCTATATATAATAGAACTTCCTGTTCATAATTCAGTTGTATATGTAATGGATGTCATGAAGGAGAAAAAAGCCTGTGAAGCTTTTAAATCTTAGCCAAAAGCACAAGAAGATGAATTCAAAGTAGAATCGTTTAAAGTTGTACAGTACATGTGGTCATGCAGTCAATTCTGCCTAGTTTCACCGGCTCTGTTTTAATATATTGTATTATTTCTCATTAAATCCACTTTGCAATGTCAAGCATAGGTTTTTTTTTTAAATGTAGTTCCACTGCATACTGGGACACTTGTAAAATGAGGTTAAATTGAACCATATTTGCAGTAAATCAACATATTATTTTTGCCAGTTTAATAAGCAGAGGCCACTCTATGTATGGCAAGCTAGGCAGCTGCCTAGTATGGCAGATTTCTGGGCAGCTGCCTAGAAAGGAAGATTTAGTCCAGCTGCTTCTCTGTGATGGTGGGGGACAGTCGGGCCAAATTTGAGTGAGGTTGTGATCCCATGATGACAGAGGGGATGACCAGCCCAAATTTGAGTGGTGGGGTGACCCTAGGTTGCTGTACCACTTTCTCAGATTTGGCCTGGTCACGTTTCAGTGATGTGAGGGCAGTGCACTGAAGTGTTGCCTAGGGCAGCAGATTGCCTTGAGCTGCCACTGTTAATAAAGTATTTTTATTCTTTGATTTTAGATAAATCATAATTCATACAAAACAAAATAGGAAGATCCATCCTTTGGCAAATTTAATCATCATTTTATTGATTTAGAACTTCAAATGGTCTAGAAGACTTGGACTTTCCACAGTGGAAATGACAGCTTTCCTCACAAAAGATTTATTTACTTTGCTGGCACTATCACAAACAGTACAGTGGGTCTAACATTGTTACTTTTTAAATTCTTAATTTTTCTGTGCCTCAAAAAAAACCAAAAAAACAAAAACATCCTAATGGAATCTCAGACTTGTGCTGATCACATGGATAGTCGCTTGACAGTGAAGTGAGCTCTCAAAGCTGTGCTGTCTTGTGACATCTTTTTCTTGAACAAATTTCCTTTACAGTATAAGGAAAAGCCCACTTTGTTTTTCTGCTTTCATATATTCCTTTAGTGATAAGTAGAGACTTACTCCAAATCCATGCCATAAAGGTGGACTTTGCTCCTCCAGGCCAGAGCGCAAACAGTATTTTTTTGTGAACACTTACGCCAAGTAATCGTCCTTTTGATGTAGAGAGGAGAAAAGAGGAGGAGATGTTCCTTAAATGGATGTATGAAAATAGTCAGTTCTGTTGTCAAATAGTGTGTTGCGAACCTGTTTGCAGCAGAAATGTTCACATCAATGTGAGCAGGGCTTTGTTGAAGCAGTTCTCACCTTACTTGAAATGAACTCATTTTTTCTATGACTGTGTTGGCTATTTCTTTATTAAAACAAATCCATTGTAACGTGTCTGCCTGCTTAGCTCTACTTCTGTTGCTAAAAGAGAAGGAATCCATCTCTCCAAAGAGAGAAACCGTGTGAAAATCATCTGCTCTTGCATCAGAAGCTTTGTGTAGATTGCTTTGCATATTTTGTATCAACTTGATGTAAAATATTAGAGGGAAATACTGTCTACTTCATTGGTCATGTGAAATATTTGTATTAATCATTTTGATTGGCAGGAAAACACATTGCCGTTTCTAAATTCTTTCTTTTCATATGTAAAAGACGTATCCTCTTATTAAAGGGACTAATTCTCTCCTGATCTGTTGGTATGAGAGAAAGATAGAACTTAAAATAGACAAAATATCAAAAATAGTGGTATATAATCCAAGCGCAGAAAAGCATTTTAGTCATTTGCACTCTACCGCAAGCAGTGCTTGTTGATCTAAATATTCATGAATCCTAGCATCAAGGAATGTGAGTGGGTTAAAACAATCTGCATCTTAAATGCAACAGATTACTAACTTTTCTTCTCTTCCACTTACGTGATTTTATACATTTGATTCCTTACATTTTAATGTTGGATGAGGAGGCTAGTCTGTTTGTTTATGGATTCAACAAAGTATTGGAAGTACACCATCAGCTAACACCTTTATGATCATTTACTCAATACTTGAATTGTTTATAACTTGCATAAAGAAAATATTGAAGCTAGCTGTTTGCAACCGTTTAATGTAGTAGAAACATACTATGTAAAGCATAATGAACAAACATTCAAATATTAAGAATTTTAATTTGCAAAGAAAATAATAATGGAAAAGTCGATCAGCACAAGTGACATAAGTACTAGAAGGGAAGTGCCTGATTGGCATACATACTTGTCAGTCTTAAAATATAGTATATTTAGCTATGTATTTAAGTACAAAGCATCTTCCAAATCTGAATACCTCCTGAAGGGTGCTAAGCAACCTCATCTCCCACTAGTATTAATAGGAGTTAAAGGTGCTCTGTTACCTTGCAGAGGTCATTCAGCATCTTGGAGGATTGGGCCCTTAGATTGTAAGCTCCTTGGCAGCAGGAAACCCGTCATTTATCTGTAAAGTACCATGCATACTATGGCACTGTATACCTTACAGTCATCTGTAAAAACCCAGCCAGATAATAAACAGGGCATAAAATCCAGATCATTCATTTGTTCTCAAGTAGTAATATAATAGAGTGCACGGCACTTCAACAGTAAACTTTGAGATGGATCAAAATGGAAAAACACTGTTAATTTCCTACTCATCGTATCCCCCTTTTTGATGGCTGCTTCCCTGATTTTCTCTTTGTCCCTCCTGAAGATTCCTTTCATTCCCTGAGCTGTAAATAGGAGGAAGGAGATTAAATTTATTCTAGGAAAAAATTTACCGAGGTCTATTAAACTGTGGAATTACTTTCCCAAATGAAGTGGTGGTAGCTCCATTGCTTGACATTTAAAATTATATTCTCCAGGACTTTGTTGTCCAATCTACTATAGACTAGAGAACGATGCTGAACTATTCCAAAGTTAGAGAATGTGAGCTAATCTGCCTTTTCCATCTCAAACCTTTATAATATCCAATCACTGTTAGTAAAGTTAATTCAATGGTTTTGCTTTAAACAATAACTAAAAGCGGGGGAAGCCGGGGGGAGGGACTAGCAAAGTGAGACCTGAAAGAGGGGGAGTCCACTCAAGTAGATCATGTGGGAGGGAATTAATAATGGTTTTCAGCTCACTTTGACCAACATGTTGGTATATCAGCACTGTTTTCCCTATCCGTGTACTTTATTCAAATATACATCCAACTGAAATACAGATAGTTTCACAGTAACTGGACCTGTAACTGCCCCTGTAGTACATTCCAGGAGCACCCAATCAGGTCTCAGGACTCCAGCCATTACCTATCTTTGGGAAGGGACCTTTGTCCCACTTTCTTTTGACAAGGTTTTAAGGCTGCACAGCTCCCTGCCTTACACTGTGGTATATCTCCTGCAAGCCAGTGTGCCTAACGGCCAGGGCCCATGCATTGCTCTGTCTCTGGGGGCTGGGAACAATGTATTAGAAACAGGTTCCAGTTTCTAATGCTTTTTTAATGAATATGCTTGCTTAGAGATAACAAAGCATTACAGAAAAAACATGAGAAAGTTCCCATACACATGCTAAAAGCTTACTAGAGTCACTCAGTGTTATGGGGCCCTAGTAGGCCAAAATCTTTCCAACCCTTCTGGAAGGATTGGGGGCTTCCCTTGGACAGAAGGTCCATTTGCTAGATTAGCAAGAAGGCCCTGAATCAGTTTAAACCTAGCCTTTTTATACCAAATGCTCTTTCTGTGTCTGTTGGTCTCTGAAAACCCACTATCTGCAAGCCTCCTTAGGGGGTGGTATTTCTCTGATGGTGTTTGCAACATGAGTGAGACATGCTGATCACTAACCCACTCTGCTTAGCACCTTTCAGAGCTGTGATAACCCTGCTTCTTGGAGTTGTACACAGTTCCTGGCCCACAGTGATACATAAACAACTCATAACCTTAATAAAATATGGTCCCCAAAGATATTGAATGGGATTGCAATATTGATGCACAGACAGCCCATCATTCCTCCTGCATTAAAGTCAAGGTTAAAATCTCACTATATAGACACACACAAACTAAAACTCTTTGTACAAAATTTATGGGCTCAATTGACTCTTTAAAATGCTACCCTATACTGGATATGTACAAACATGGACTGTCCAAATAGGGGCTCCAACAGACATGCCTTAGCCATGATTCCTGGTGGGGTGCTGCTCATACAGTATGCTTTTAGACAGTGTGTGTGAGTGTGCCTATCTGATTCCAGCTATGTGTGGCTGCTGGGGTGTGGGACAGGGGTGAGGACAGAGAGCTAACTCCTATCACTTGTGGGATGGCTAATACTCAGCCAGTAGCTCTTGTGCCAGAGAGCCCAAGACAAGGGTTTTCAAATGGGGGGTCAGGACCCCTTAGGGGATTGTGAGGTTATTGTATGGGGGGGTCACTCCAAACCCTGCTTTGCCTCCAGCATTTATAATGGTGTTTGTGTTTTTAATTTATAAGGGGAGTTGCACTCAGACGCTTGTTGTGTGAAAGGGGTCACCAGTACAATAGTTTGAGAACCATACTTCTTGTGTGGCTGCTGTTCTGTGATGCATAGGTTGGGAGAAGATTGCATACCCAGGCAGAGAATCATAGAATATCAGGGTTGGATGGGACCTCAGGAGGTCATCTAGTCCAACCCCCTGCTCAAAACAGGACTAATCCCCAGGCAGATTTTTAGCCCAGATCCCTTAGTGGCCCCTTCAAGGATTGAGCTCACAACTCTGGGTTTAGCAGGCTAATGCTCAAACCACTGAGCTATCCCTCCCCCCTTTTTTCCTCTTAACTATTGTTTACTCCAATCTTCCTCTTAAATTATTTTTCATGCACAGGCCATTTTAGACATTTCTCCCTCTAGCTGCATTGAAATGCAAGTATATACTGTAGTCTTTATATGTTGGCTCCAGCCAAATTAACCAGTTGCTTTCAATAAATACAAATTTAACAAAAGGATTCTGCACTCTGTCAGGCAGTGGAATCCAAGGCATATTGAGAACAATAAAATCAATGAGAAATTGTCTACATTAGTAAATCAAATTTGCTAGGAGACAATAATATGTATTCCATTGTTTCACTATCCTCAGTAATACTGTTTTAAAAAATTATGCAGTGTAATATAAATGTATACAGCTCATTCCATTGGAAAATAAATTCCGCTTTCCGCTGATATACTAATATCAGCAACTTGTGTGGGGGTATCTAGTTAGTGTGAAGACAGACTAAATGGCAAGATATGTTCCTGATTTGGAAACCACTAATAAACAAAGCAATGGGAGTGGGGGGGAGTGTTAAAATAACAGAACACTTTGTTAATATATCAATTTCTGGAATGTAGTGGTCTCAGTAAAATAGCTGCTAGAAACAGAACTTAGTTTAGGTTTGCCCTGGCTCCCATACCTTACAATAAAAATGTGGATAGTTTTCACAGAGGCTTCAGCGACTGGAGTGGCAGCAAGGAATGTGGGTGGAGTGAGGTGTCAGATCCTGAATTCTAATTCTGGCTCCACTACTGACTTGCTGTGGGCTTTGGTTTCCCTATCTGTAAAATGGGATTAATGACACTATTCACCCTCTTCGTAACTTAGGTGTTTGAGAGGAATAGTTAAAATACTTTACAAAATATTAACAAGAAAATCACTATGTAAAGGCTAGTTCTGTGTCTGTCTACTGTTAAACATTCAGCAGTCGCTTCTCTGTTTCTTATTCCACAAGTCTGCTATTATTTGTGGAGTAGCAGCAACTTGTTCTTCTCTTAATTTTCTACGAAGGGGATTTTGTCCGAGTGAAAAATGCAAGATTGGACCATAGCATTTGGATCAGAAGCATTTATGTATAGTTTGGTGTGCGTGGCATTTGGGAAACAAAATGGCCAGTCCCTGCCCTAGGAGCTTGCAGGTAAATTAGGCATAAAGCAAGGGATGATGACACAGGAGGACTGGGGAAGAGTATGGGTTTGCATAAGATCGTGAGATGTGCTTGTTTAAGTACCTTGGTGGTTTCTCTTTTATACTAAAATATGGGGTAGTGTCTGGAATGAGAGCCCAGGTGGAGATCAGTGATGGAAGCAGGGTTCAAGTCTAGGGTTGGTTTATTTTTATTGTTAGAGCTAGAATCACGCTTTTTTTCTTATGATTACAACAGTGACATTGCACTAGTGCTAAAAAGCATTCTTAAAGTACAATAGTAGAAGCTTATTTGTTTTAGCAAGTTGAGCTAAAGCATATTCTTATAATCTATTTACACAAGATGGTGTCCTTTCTAAGTGAAGGGTGACTGCAGCTCCTGGAAAAGTACTGAATCCTTTTATATTCTGGTAGCATCCACAATGTAGTAGGCATTGTCCGCACACACAGGAACTCCCTGCCTTGATCTTTGGCTGCAGGTTTGCAATCAGATGCATGCATCCCATGGACCCTGGGAACTCTGCAGACCCACTGACTTCAGTGAGGCTTTACCTGGCTATAAGGGTCCTTCTGTATGGATTGAGGTGCAGGACTGAGGCCTGAGCCAACAAGCAATATACGAGGGGGAACCAATCAAAATATGTGCAAATTTTATATGGATTGTAATAACTGGTCAATGTGTGTGAGGTTGCTCCTCCCTGCCCCTAACCCACAGCAATGCTAGTCTGACACAGCTCCGACCTTGAGCTCCTGGCTCTGTAGCTCCAGTTGTGGAGACTCTCCCTTTCAGCTTTTGGTAGGGTAGTTGTCACACTCTCTTTAATTTTTTTTTTTACATGTTTATTAGGCCTTGGAGTTTAGACTATGGGTTGGAAGGCTGTATATGAAATCATCCACCTGTGATATGCTCACCCCCCTTCCAGGATTTTGAGTCCTTCAGCAACATGACGCTTTTACCCCCTAGGAAATAAAGTGGAGAGTTGGATCTTGCTCAGGTGCCTGAATGCGTTGGAACTGCAGGTCTCTGCTGGGGTGAAGGAACTCATTGGCCCTATTTCAAGCTCCCAGGAGTCAATTCTTTCTTTCTTTCTTCTCTCCCTCCCCAGGCTGGGCTCTCCTTTTACACTGGCACTAACCCATTTCTCTGTAGAATTCTAGCCTCAGTTTCACGTAGTCTGTGGGCTCAGAGGACAATCATTAATTTTAAATGTGCACAGATACCTTCCCCCACCTGCCATCTTCGGTGGGGAATGTTAAGCGTGTCTTAATCAGCATTTCCCCGGAGTTTATTTCCCATTCTTCTCTAGTCCCTCAGGAGGCTGCAGAGCGGCAGCGTGTACTTTGTCCACGAGTCTGTAGAAATAGATCACAGCTTTCTGTCTAATCAGATGTGGTCATCAATTATCTCCCCACCTTTCATGTTTCCTTGCACAGAGGAGTAAAAGCCCTTGCTGTGAGAAGAGCTTTGTAATTCCTGCTGCATCGAACTGTCAGCGGCAGGACCATTAAAACAAAATAAAAAAAACCCAGAAGCCAACTATTCTTTGCAGCCAGTAGTGCCTGAGTAAAATGAATAGCAGAACCTGGGCTGGGGGAGGTATAGATTCCAACCTTCCCTTTTCTTTGGGATCAGTCGGGGAAAGAATGGAGCTAGCTCCTCTGGGCGAGCTGTGCACCTGGCTCCCCCGGAAAGGCTACCTGCCAGCTACCCGAACCTGGTAGGGCGATAGGATCGTTTTATTGGCAGGGAACCAAAAGGTGGCGGTCTCCAGGAGCGCCCCTGTGGGGGCAGGACAGGTCAGAGTGACAGAAATTCACCTACACAAGTGGGGTGAGCTCCGTGACCAGTCCCTGTCCCTTAGCTCTAGCGCGTTGGCCGGGCATAGCCTAGATCCCTTTGCACCTCATCTGCCAAGGGAGTAAAAACTGGAATAATCAGCCTGACTCTCAGTCTCCCTGCCTTAGTTTCTTGCCCCCGGTTACCTCTCCTCCCAGTACGATGAGTTCTGGGAGAAATTAACAAGCAAGTTGGCTCCCAGCCTGTTCCGGGGAATCGAGTCCTTGAGAACAAAAGGGGTGGGGGGGGTGTAGCTTTCTCGTTGAGGTTTATTATTATTGGGTGGAAGAGGGTGGCGGCGGGAGCAGACAAAATTCGGAGCCCCCTCCCTCCCCGGAGCCCAGCCTGTGTGTTTGGGAGGGAGGCAGGCAGTCGTGGCACGTCCGTGTGAGATGTAGAAAGGAGTGGGGGGAGGAAGGTGGAGAAGACGGAGCAGTAGCCAGAGCATGTTCTCGATGCAACAGTTCCCTGCCCTGCCTCCGGAAGAAGAGCGTTACCGCCAGGTCCTCTCCACTGACCGGGTAAGGCAAGCGCAGCTCCCCGGTCACCCTACGCAGCTACCGCGTGGGTCCTTTCCCTTGGCACCAGAGGTGGCCACAGGGTCCTGGCGTGCCCGTGGCTTGGGCCGTAGCCCATCGGTCCCCGACGGAGTCGTCTCCACCTCCCGGCTGAGTAAGTAAGCCCCAGAGTGGCTGCCAGCCGCGGGGACCGCGCCCAGAGGCGCGCAAGATGCGCTGCAGAAGGGGGCGAGGACACCGCTCTGCTAGCGTAGTGGTTTGGGCAGCGCCCAGCGCTCTCCTAGCTGAGTCGCCCGCAGCCTGGGGCAAGGGACAACAGGGTAGGAATCCACGTGGTTCCAGTTACAGGAACCCACGCTCCCAAGGAAACCAGCTCACTCCGATTTAGCTTTGCAGAAACGATCCCTTTAAAGGCGCCATAATTCCTTCGGGCGCAGAAACCGGAGTGTCTTGTTCGGGACCGGTGTGTGTGTTCGAGAAACGCTCTGGGGAAAGGAGGAACGTCTTGAGCAGGTCCAGCCTGGTGGCCGAGCCAAGCCGCTCCTGCCCTCTGCCTTTCCACCGCCCGCGTTATATTGTGTTAAGGGGCAATGAACGTTAAGTTATTTAGACGCTCGAGAAAGTTCAGCCCGTCTCCGCGGAGACACCACAATGGCACAACAACATACAGCGGTGAATAACGGGCAAGGAGAAATGGCCCCGCTGCCCTTTAATGTAACCAGGGAACGTTTCGTTTCCTTTCATTGTCAAGGGAGGCCGGTGTGTAATCTACAAATGCCGCCAGTGGTTCTGTCCCCAGCCTCGCTTAGCAATCGAAACGAATGTGTTCCAATAGCCGTGCCCTTTCGGGCTGAAATCAAATACCACCGCATCTAAATTGCCACACACAGGACTGATTCCCTGCAGATAGGCGAGGGCCGAACCCACAAGTTTAGCAGAAGTCCAGGGTAAGACTTGTCGTACAAATGATAAATCCGCAGTCACTTTCCTGTTCCCAGCCCCGCCGCCTTCTGTTAGCCATATGGGCTCAAGGAGAACAGCAAAGGGGAGTCATTTGTTTTTAATCGGATCCATTTGTGGCAAATGACTGGCGAGAGCTGAGAAAAGTTATGCAGAGAACAGCAGGCAACACGTTCGCTCAGCGTGCCTGGCCATGTGTGCGCGGAGCAAGTGCTCTCCTAGGGCGTCTGCATTCCGAGTTCTCCCCAGTGAGTCTCAGTGTGATTATTGCCCTTCCTCAAGGACTAAGCAGGGGAGAGGCAGGACGAGGCAGCAGTAAGGTCAGGGGTAGAGCGACACTTGTACTTTTCTTCCTGGCTGTCGTGCGGAGCTCATCTCTTGCGGGCTCACAGAAGACACAAGAGTGGAATATAAGGCGAAATCGGGCAGTTAATCGCACTCAGGGGGACAGCGCAGTTGCGATGAACAAATGGGAAGATGTGCAGTGTCCGGGGATTCCCACTCCGCTAGGCACATTGGGAGTGCTGGGGCCATGCCTACGCTAGGAAAAAGTGAGACAACGGGACAGCAATCATGTGTTAACTAACACGTTGTAAAATCCTACTGTAGACAGAGCAAAATCTTAGTGGTAACGCGATGTCGCTCGCCCAGGTGCACCCTGGACTCCAGACTAGGGGAGCAGGCGTATCTCGGAGCTCCTGCACCTGCCCTAGACTCGGGGTACTCTCGGGTAAGGCGCGGGGAAGGAAGGGTCGGCAAGTCAGGGGCTGCTGGGCAGATTAAGGGGAAGTTGTGAATATAAATGTTTGAGCTGCCTAGAGAGCAGCAAGGGAAATGTATAAAGGATTCCCGATTTAGCACAAAGCTAAGATGTAATATAGCGCCACTGGGGCATTAGCTTTTACAGTGTGCGTGTTATGTACAGAGCCTTTCTCCCCTGGGTGTTACAATGTCCTGCTCTAAGGAGAGGACCGGAATTCCCAACGAATAAATGAGTCCTGCTGGGGGGGACGACAATCTTTCAGAATTCACTTCTGGCTGAGTAGCTAATGGCTTCTTACACAACGTCTAGGAAGGTACCGCAAAACACCGACTTTACATTTTGGCACTGTACAGCAATAGCGTTCAGTACACTTTAAAAACATTTTATACACTGCATACGATATAACACGATAAACAATGAACATGACCCATTGTTTGAAACGTTTGTAAATATTGACGTATATTATGTTGTTCCCATTCTCCACTTGATTTAAAATCCAGGTCCTTTAGTCACATTGGGCTGTATAAGTAGGAGCATTTTCAGCAGATCTAGGGAAGTAATTATTCCCCTCTCTTCAACACTGGTGAGGCCACACCTGGATTATTGCATCCCTTTTTGGTCCCCCCCACTACAGAAGAGGTATGGACAAATTAGAGAGAGTCCAGTGGAGGGCAAAGAAAATATTAAGGTGCTGGGGCACATGATTTAGGAAGAGAGGCTGAGGGAACTGGGATTATTTAGTCTGCAGAAGAGAAGAGTGAGGGGGGATTTGATAGCAGCCTTCAACTACCTGAAGGAGGGTTTCAAAGGGGATGGAGCTAGGCTGCTGTCAGTGGTGGCAGATGACAGAACAAGAAGCAATGGTCTCAAGTTGTAGTGCGGGAGGTCTATGTTGGATATTAGGAAACACTGTTTCACCAGGAGGGTGGTGAAGCACTGTGCTGGGTTACCTAGGGAGGTGGTGGAATCTCCATCCTTAGAGATTTTCATAGCCCAGCTTGACAAAGTCTTGGCTGGGATGATTGAGTTGGTGTTGGTCCTGCTTTGAGCAGGGGGTTGAACTCCCAGATCTCTTCCAACCCTAATATTCTATGAGTCTATGATCTCAGGGCAAAGCAGTCTAGATTCCAAAGCCAGAAGAGACCACTGTGATCATCTAGTCCAGTGGTTCTTAATCAGGAGTACACATACCCCAGGGGTATGCAGAGATCTTCCAGAGGGTACCATCAACCATCTAGATAATTGCCTAGTTTTACAACAGGCTACACAGAAAGCTCTAGCAAAGTCAGCACAAACTAAAATTTCATACAATGTCTTGTTTATACTGCTCTATATGCTATACCGGAGTGGCTAAACTGCAGCTCATGAGCAATGTGCGGTTCTTTTACAGTTAAAATGCAGCTTCTGGAGCTCACCATCCCCTTGTTTCTCTGCCTAATAGACTGGCAGGGAGGGGAGCCTGGGGCTTCTGGCCTCTGGCAGGGCTCAGGGTGTCAGCCTGGCGGACGTGCCTGCTGGGGCCCTGAGCCTTCGCAGGTGCCTCCTACGGAGCAGAAGCCTCAAGCCACACTACCCTGCTGCAGAGCAGAAGTCGCAAGCCCCAGCAGGTTAGCCCCACAGGGCTGACGCCTGAGCCCCAGCAGGCATGCCCAACACTCAAGATTATGAAAATTATTGTATGCGGCTCAGAGGGTCAATACGTTTGGCCACCCCTGTACTATACACTGAAATGTAAGTACAATATTTATATTTCAGTTGATTTATTTTATAATTATATGGTAAAAATGAGAAAGTAAACAATTTTTCAGTAATAGTGTGTTGAGACACTTTTTGCATTTTTATGTCCGATTTTGTAAGCAAGTAGTTTTTAAGTGAGGTGAAACTTGGGGATATGTAAGACAAATCAGACTTCTGAAAGGGGTACAATAGTCTGGAAAGGTTGAGAACCAGTGATTTAGTCTGACCTTCTGTATAACACAGGCCATAGAATTTCCCCAAAATAATTCCCAGAGCAGATCTTTTAGAAAAAGCATCCAGTCTCGATTTAAAAATTGCCAGTGATGGAGAATCCACCAGGATCTGTGGTAAGTTATTCCAGTGGTTAATTACTCTCACTGATAAACATGTGTGCAGTTATTTCCACTTTGAATTTGTCTAGCTACATCTTCCAGCCATTGGATTGTGTTATACCTTTCTCTGCTAGACTGAAGAGCCCATTATTAAATATCTGTTTCCCACATAGGTACTTATAGACTGAAATCAAGTCATCTCTTAACCTTCTCTTTCTTAAGCTATATAAATTGAAGTCCTGCATGTTTTCCTTTCTTTTCTTTTAAAAATTATTCATTTATTTGGGAAGTTTTAACAAGTTTACAAATCCTTGCCATACAAATATCAGAATCAAAACAAACATTACAACAGTAGCTTTTGTTTAGAGACATTATGCAGGAATACATCATTAGATCTTTCTTTTTAACAGGGTGTTACCATATTACAGAGTGAGCATAATTACTACACCTATAATATGTAATTTCTAGTGATTTTATTAAGTGACATTTCAATATAAATATATTTAACAGACCAGGCACATCTATCAAATATTAATATTAAAAAATTGGACAGGTGTGCAGAGGCTTTTTTGCAGGTGAGTATACTTTGTGTTAGTAATGAATAAAAGGTCTAAATATAAATATCTAAATATCTATCTGTCCTCCATTTTGGTGGGTACATAATTGGTGTGTTAATTTTTCCATAAGCAAAACTTCCCATAACATTGATCTATTCCTCTGTGGTTGGACTATTTTTTTTTCCAGAGAGAGGCTACCAATAGTCAGGCAGCAAAGAATCCTGTGGCACCTTATAGACTAACAGACGGTTTGGAGCATGAGCTTTCGTGGCTGAATACCCACTTCGTCAGATGCATGTAGTGATCCTCGAAAGCTCATGGTCCAAAACGTCTGTTAGTCTATAAGATGCCACAGGATTCTTTGCTGCTTTTACAGATCCAGACTAACACGGCTACCCCTCTGATAATAGTCAGGCAGCTACTGGCATATGAGACATTAATTCTTCATTTCCTCTTGAGTGACCATTTCCTCTAGGAAGCCCCAGAAGGATTACCAAGGGATCATTTGGTAATAAATATCCAACAATTTGTAAAATACTGTTATGGATTGCATCCCAGTACTTTCTAATGTCCAGGCATATCCACCATATATGCATAAAATCTCTTATTTCACAATTTCTCTGACTTTTATCCACATTCAATCTCTCTATATATTTTACCTGACTGATGTGATGTACCACTGAAACAATATCTTAAAGAAATTTTCTTTTATTATGCTACAGACTGTGGTTGCTGGTCCTCTTTTCCAGGTCAAACCCTGTTTCTCTGGGGTAATTTTTCTATCCACATCACAGTGTCATTGGTAAGGGGAAAGAATTTATCTTATCTCTAGTTCTGTCCCAAACCCATAGATTAGCCTTTGCTAAAGGATGTATGTAAATGTCTGGAGAGCACCGATATTCTATTAATCCATGGTAGCCTAGCGATGTTCACACTGTTACAATTTTCTTGTTTAATAAAGATCCAGTATTTGACTGGGTTAGAGTGCCTACTGCTTTGAGCTGGCTGGCTTGATAGCACCACAGAATATTTGTAATAGCTAGTCTACCCTGTTCAATGGGTCTGTACAAAATATCTGCGCTCATGCTTGGTCTTTTCTTGTTCCATATAAATTCTAACAACATCCTCTGTACTTCTGCTAGGGTTTTATCTGAGATAATCACAGAAGAATTTTGAAACAAAAAAGATATCCTTGGCAGAATATTCCTTTTGATTGTGGCTATCTTTCCCAACCAAGAAATTGCATACTTTCCCAGCATTCAGATCTTGGTTCGTTTGATGAAGTAGTGGTTTGACATTTAAATCATAGAGCTCTTCTAGATTGTTTGAGATTTGAAATCCAAGGTATTGTAGTTGCTGCCTATTTGTACCCAAATGTTTTCTGGAGGAGTGACTTTTCAGAAACTGGCAAATGTATAGCTAGCATTTCAGGTTTGGCGTAATTTTCTTTAAAACCAGATGCTTTCCCAAACTCATGGATTTCTTTAGCAACTAATTTTAGGGAAATATTTGGTGTAAATAATATTATATCATCTGCATGTAACATTATTTTCTGATGTATTCCTGTAAGGTTTATTCCTGTGAAGGATTCACTGTTCCTTATCGTCTGTGCAAAAGGATTCATGGCCAGTGGGGAAAATAAAGAGGACAATGGATATACCTGCCTAGTCCCTCTGGTTTCAGAGTGGTAGCCATGTTAGTCTGTATCAGCAAAAAGAACGAGGAGTACTTGTGGCATCTTAGAGCCTAACAAATTTATCTGAGCATAAGCTTTCGTGAGCTACAGCCCACTGCATCGGATACATGCAGTGGAAGATACAGTAGGAAAATATACATACACAGAGAACATGAAAAAATGGGTGTTGCCATACCAACTGTAACGAGGTAATTAATTAAGGTGAGCTATTAGCAGCAGAAGAAAAAAAGTTTGTAGTGATAATCAGGATGGCCCATTTTCAACCGTTGACAAGAAGGCGTGAGTAGGGGGGAAAAATTAGCATGGGAAAACAGTTTTACTTTGTGTCATGACCCATCCACTCCTAGTCTTTATTCAAACCTAATTTAATGGTGTCTAGTTTGCAAATTAATTCCAATTCTGCAGTTTCTCATTGGCGTATGTTTTTGAAGTTTTTTTGTTGGAGTACTGCGACTTTGAGATCTGTAATTGAGTGACCAACAAGGTTGAAGTGTTTGCTGACTGGTTTTTGAATGTTATAATTCTTGACGTCTGATTTGTGTCCATTTATTCTTTTGTGTAGAGACTGTCCAGTTTGGCCAATGTACATTGCCAGCAATGCCCCTCTGCCATGAACAGGTCCACTCTATTCTATCAAAGGCTTTCTCTGCATCTAGTGATAAAATAATGAAAATAATCTTATTTTGATTTGGCATTATGGATGATTCCAAGTACTCTCCAAATATTGTCTGACATTTGTCTATTCTTAATTAATTCACTTAGATCTGGATTTATAAAAGCTGAGAGCAAAGACAAAGATCAGCTGGCTAGTATTTTTGCTAAAATGTTCATGTCATGATTTAAAAGTGATATGGGCCTATAGGAGCTGCATAAAGTAAGACCTTTTTCTATCTTTAGGGAAGACTACCACAGCAGTTTCTTTCATAGGTTGTGGAAGTTCCTCCAGAACTTATTCCTAAGAGAATAGTATTGAAGGTATCATTCAAAGGATACACACTAATACCTCCTTAAATATCTTGTAAAATTTAACTGGAAAACCATCAAGTCCTGGAATTTTACTACTTTTCATACTTGCTATTGTCTCTAGAATTTCTTCTTCTGTTGTTTATTTATCTAAAGTTCCTTTATTAATTTTGCTTATCTTTGGAATGCCTGCTACTTCCAGATATTTTTGAATAACTTCAGAGCTATGAGGTATAGAGATTTTTATAATAAGCAGCAAAAGTTGCACTTATTGCATCAGGGTGCGTAACTATCTTTTGCTGACTGTTTTTTATGAGTGAAATAATATGTTGCTTTAGAATCCCTTCAAGTTTTTGAGTGAATACCCTATCACTTTTATTTTTGTTTTCATAAAACTTCTGCTTTGTATACCCACGGGATTTTTCAGTGGCATCTCTCCTGCAACATATGCAACTTCCCTCTAATATTAGTTAATTGTTGGTATTTTTTTTTAATTTGTGTTTTTGTGAATATCTTGTAACTTTTAATCTCTTGTTCTAGTTCTATTCTTTCTTGAGCTCTTTCTTTTTTTCAATTGAGTGGCATTGCTTGTCAACTGGCTCCTAAATACTGCTTTACCTACCTCTCAGAAAAGATCTTTTTTTATACTGTCTGTATTATTTATTTGAAAGTTTCAAACAATGTCATCTTTAATTGCTGGAACCCAATGATTGTCGTGGAGAAGCAAACAGATCATTTTCCAAAAAAATTATCTTTGGAACCCAACCCAGTTATCCAATATTACTTCCACTGGTGCATGATCTGACCATATAATGTTGCCAATTTCCACAGATTTTTTCTACATCATTAAGGATTTAGATATTAACATTAGGTCTTGTGATGGGGCAGCCCTGCCGTGCACTAGCCCCAGCAGCATCAGACCAGTAGCTCTGACGGCAGAAGTCCTGCCCTGGCCGTACTGGGCATGCTCCAAGTGCTTTGGGAGTATAAAAGGAGGGAACTCAGCCCAGTCTGGGCAGGTGGCTGCAGGGGAAGGAGCTAACTGGGAAGCTTCTGTGGAGGACCAGTCACCACCCTTGAAGTTGCCGGAAACTGAAACTTCTCCTGGTTGGCATGAAGCCCTACCATGGGAGGATCCCGAGAAGGTGACGGACCTGGAGACCCGTGGAGAACCTAGGGACTCGTGGGAGACCCCAACTCTCACGCCGATAGGAAGTGACTCAGGGTAGTGTATGTGTGTGTGTGTGCTGGACTGGTACCTTGCCTCCGGTAAACCTCAGCGTGTTTTGGTAGGACACCCCTACTGAGCCAGTGGCAAGGTCCTACATCGCTGTTAGGGCTGCAGGCTGGGGCCAGTGAAGTGGGAGACTCTCTGGCCATTGGGCTGCGCTGACCTGCAGCCAGAGGTGATTCTACAGACTCTGGCCATTAGGCCGTACTGCCCTGCAACCAGTGGCGATTCTGCAGACTCTGGCCATTAGGCCATATTGCCCTGCAACCAGGAGTGTAAACCCTCACACGTGGTGGAGAATGTGGGTATCGATTCAGGCCTGTTGAAGGGTCCGGGAGAATGGAGTTGAACCACTGGAACCCCATCAACCTCCAAGATGGAGATGGAGATGGAGAAGCTCCTAAAGTGGATCCTAGAAAGGCAGCAAGAGCAGGTGGCCCAACAGCAGCAGCAGGTGCAGATGATGCAGCAGATGGCCAGCCAGCAGCAGCTGCTGATAACCCGGCATCAAGAGCAGCAGAAGAAGCTCCTCCAGGAACTGGTGGTCAAGCAGCAGGCACAACAAGAACGTCTGGTCCAGCAGATGGCAACTCTGTTACGCTTGGCGGGTGCCGAAACTGACATACCTGCTGGGGCTAGACCCAGGGAGAATTTGGGGGAGCTGCTGGTACGCCTCACTAAAAAGGGGCCAGAAGATGACCCGGAGGAGTTCCTAGTGACATTCGAATGGGTGGCGACTGCTGCCAGGTGGCCCCTGGAGCATTGGGCCACCTTATTGGCTGCCTATCTGATGGGACAGGGCCAGGCCACCTACCGTAGCCTCAACCCCCGGGAGGCCCTGGAGTACTCCTGGGTGAAGGTGGCCGTACCAGAACATACCGGCATTAGCCTGGAGACCTATCGCCAACACCTCCACAAAGAACAGTACCCCCTGGGGCTTGGCCCCGGGCAGTGTCCCAACGGATATGGGACCACTGTTGGAAGTGGTTGAACTTGGAAGGCTTGACCAGACCCCAGGTAGCGGAGATGGTGGCGCCAGAGCAGTTCACCCAGATCCTGCCCCCAGGAGGAAGGGCCTGGCTAAGCCGACATCGACTGGCAACCTTGTCCACGATGGTGGCCTTGATGGAGGACTACTTGTCCGCAGAGGGGGCTGAGATGCCACCCGGGCAGCAGGAAGTTCCGGCCGAAGGGGTGGGCCGGGAAAAGGAAATCCCCAGGGGGCAGGGGCTCGGGAGCCATCATCCAGCACCTGCCCTGCGACCCCAAAGCCCCCCAGCCCTGAGCCCAGCCACAGAACCACCGGGGTACCGACCCAAAGGGACCAGCTCCCACAAGAGAGAGGGAGCCCGCCGGGTGGAGGCCCTGGACCCGCCGAGACCCAAGAAGTGTGCTGGGAGTGCGGACAAGAAGGGCATTTCCAGCGGGATTGCCTGTTTATGGACTGCAGTTATGGACAAGCCTGGGTCGCCGGATGAAGGGCCCAGAAGACAGGACTGGGAAAACTCATGGTCTCTTTCTGGGTTGAGGGGATCCTCACGAACGCCCTCGTGGACTCGGGGTGCAGCCAGACCCTCATATGGGAGGGGCTGGTCCCAGACCTCAAACTCTGGCACCCAGATCCACTTATAGTGTCTACATGGGGACATCCGCCCCTACCCATTGGCATGGGTGAGGATAGAAGTATGCCACTGGGTGGGTGTGGCCCCCAGGTTAGCCTGCCCAGTAGTATTGGGATGAGACTGGCCAGGCTTCAGGGAGGTTCTCCAAATGTTCCAACCATGGTCTGACCCAGGAATGGATGGGACTAGGCCCCTGTAAGTGGGGCTGCTTGGATGCACACCATGCATTGACCCTGGAGAAGGTGCATCGGCACAGGGGGAGACCCTCGTGACACCCACCCCACCCCCCGTACGGCCCCTTTCAGTGGAGGACACACAAATGGAACTGGAGTGGGACGTGGACTCTGTCCAGGAACAGAGAGAGGACCCAATCTTAAGTAGAACCTGGGAACAGGCTGCCAGCCTCGGGCCCGACTCTGAAGCCCCCACAGGGTCCCTGCTTTGACATATGGCAGGCTCACCTATATCAGGTAGTGCAGGAACCGCAGACCTAGGAGACATTCTGTCAGCTATTGGTTCCCTGGAGGCTGCGACAAAGCCTCCTCGGACTAGTCCACGCTAATCCCTGGGCTGGGCACATGGGGTGGGAAAAGACCCTCCAGAGGATAGTTCGCCGGTTCTTCTGGTCTGGCATACACCAGGAGTTTCGGGACTACTGCGCATCTTGCCCAGAATGCCTGCTGGTGGGACTGAAAGGAGACTCAAAGAGCTTGGCTTGTTTAGCCTGGCCAAAAGAAGGCTCCGGGGGGATATGCTTGCTCTATATAAATATATCAGGGGGATTAACGTTAGGGAGGGAGAGGAATTATTTAAGTTTAGTACTAATGTAGGCACGAGGACGAATGGGTACAAACTGGATATTAGGAAGTTTAGACTTGAAATTAGACGAAGGTTTCTAACCATTAGGGGAGTGAAGTTCTGGAACAGCCTTCCGAGGGAAGTAGTGGGGGCAAAAGACTTATCTGGCTTTAAGATTAAGCTTGATAAGTATATGGAGGGGATGTTATGATGGGATAGTTTAATTTGGGCAATTGATCTTGGATTATCGGCAGATAAGTCTGCTCAATGGTCTGTGAGGGGATGTTGGATGGGATGGGAACTGAGTTACTGCAGAGAATTCTTTCTTGGGTGCTGGCTGGTGAGTCTTGCCCACATGCTCAGGGTTTAGCTGATCGCCATATTTGGGGTCGGGAAGGAATTTTCCTCCAGGGCGGATTGGCAGAGGCCCTGGAGGTTTTTCGCCTTCCTCTGCAGCGTGGGGCATGGGTCGCTTGCTGGTGGATTCTCTGCAGCTTGAGGTCTTCAAACCACAATTTTGAGGACTTCAATAACTCAGTCATGGGTTAGGGGTTGTTATAAAAGTGGATGGGTAGGGTTCTGTTGCCTGCCTTGTGCAGGAGGTCAGACTAGATGATCATATTGGTCCCTTCTGACCTATGAGTCTATGAGTCTATGCCAGTCGTCAGCATACCCTTTGAACGGATTGGGATGGACCTAGTCGCCCCCCTTGAAAGAAGTAAGATGGGGAACTGCTTCATCCTAGTGGTCGTGGATTATGCAACATTACCCTGAAGCTGTGCCCCTGCAGACGGTGCCAGCGATCGCTACCAAACTAGTGAAGATTTTTGCTAGGATCGGGATACCTGCGGAAATCCTGACGGACGAGGGCATGAACGTGTCCTCTAAACTGATAGCTGAATTGTGCTGCCTCCTCCATAACAAATGCTCTGGACGTCAGTCTATCATCCCCAAACAGACAGCCTAGTGCAGGGGTCAGCAACCTTTCAGAAGTGGTGTGCCAAGTCTTCATTTATTCACTCTGATTTAAGGTTTTTCCTGCCAGTAATACATTTTAACATTTTTAGAAGGTCTTTTTCTGTAAGTCTATAATATATAACTAAACTATTGTTGTATGTAGAGTAAATAAGGTTTTTAAAATGTTTAAGAAGCTTCATTTAAAATTACATTAAAATGCAGAGCCCCCTGGACCGGTGGCCCCCTGGACCGGTGGCCAGGACCCGGGCAGTGTGAGTGCCATTGAAAATCAGCTCGCGTGCTGCCTTCGGCACCCGTGCCATAGGTTGCCTACCCCTGGCCTAATGGAATGTTTCAATGGCACCCTGAAATCCATGTTACAGAAGTTCATGGAGGAGGACCCTATGCACTGGATACTCTGTTGCCATCCCTGCCATTTGCCATAGGGGAGGTACCCCAGGCATCGTCGTGGTTCGCACCCTTTGAACTCTTGTACAGCAGGCAGCCCAGGGGGATCCTGGACCTCCTGAAGGAGGAGTGGGAAGCCCAGGAGACACGAGTTCTCGGGACCATGCAATATGTCTTGCAACTCCGAGAACGGCTCTGAACTCTGGTGCTTTTGCAGGCCCAAGTGAACCAAGGAACTAGGTGATGGAGTTTCGCCCCAGGTGATCAGGTGTTGCTTTTGTTGCCCTCGGCTGAATCGAAACTTCTGGCCGAATGGCAGGGACCCTACCAGGTAATCTGGCGGGTTGGACCTGTAGACTACGAGGTCCGACTACCGAGGCGATAGAGGGAGACGCACATCTGCCATGTGAATCTTCTGAAGGCCTGGAAGCCCATGGAAGCCCTGCTCATTGGCCCGTCCATCCTGGAATTGGAACTCGGGCCCCTAGTAGGGGACCCCCTGGACCCAAGGCTGGTGATGTTAGGGGCGGGCCTCACCCCCGTACAGCAAGACATGTTATCCGCCCGTCCTGTTTATACTTCAAACAGATACCTTGGGGGGCACACTCTCCCAGGAATTAGACGGAGAAGAACACCCAATACTGTATCTAAGTTGTAAACGGTTCCCCTGGGAACAACATTATTCCACAATAGAGAAACAGGCTCTGGCGGTGAGATGGGCCATCAACGCTCTTTGTTATTATCTGTTGGGGAATAACTTCAGGTCGATCACTGACCATGCTCCCCGACAGTGGATGCATAATATGAAGGACACAACCCCACCAGATTATGTGATGGTACCTCTCCCTCCAACCCTATGACTTCTGCGTATTTCGTCGCCTGGGTAAGGCCGACGCTAACGCAGATTTCTTCTCCAGACAGGGCAAGGGGGAGAAGGAGGTGGACCAACCCCAGGGGATCCTTCTTAAGGGGGAGGGTGTGTGACGGGGCAGCCCCACCCCACACTAGCCCCAGCAGTGTCAGACCAGTAGCTCTGACAGTGGAAGTCCCGCCCTGGCCATATTGGGCATGCTCCAAGTGCTCTGGGAGTATTAAAGGAGGGAACTCAGCTCAGTCTGGGTGGGTGGCTGTAGGGGAAGGATCTAAATAGGAAGCTCCTGTGGAGGACCAGTCACCACCCTTGAAGTTGCTGGGAACTGAAACTTCTCCTGGCTGGCACAAAGCCCTACTACGGGAGGAGCCTATGGAGGCGATGGACCTGGAGACCCATGGAAAACCTAGAGACTTGTGGGAGACCCCAACTCTTAAGCCAGTAGGAAGTGACGTGTGTGTGTGTGTGTGGCGCTGGACTGATACCTTGCCCCCAGTAAGCCTCAGTGTGTTTTGGTAGGATCCTGCCTCCCCGCCACAAGGTCTTATGTTGCTGTTAGGGCCATGGACCGGGGACCAGTGAAGTGGGAGAGTCTCTGGCCATTGGGCTGCTCTGCCTGGCAGCCAGGGGTGAATCTATGGACTCTGGCTGCTAGGCCATACTGCCCTGCAACCAGAGGCAATTCTATAGACTCTGGCCATTAGGCCATGCTGCCCTGCAACCAGTGGTGTAAACCCTCACAGATATATTCTAGTGTATAACTGCTGAGGGTGTGAATAAAATGTGTAATCTTTTTCTCCTGGGTACAATTCTCTTCAGCAAAGTGACAGATCAAATTGTTGGTGAAGTGAAGTCAATGCTCCCTCTGCTTCCATATCCTCCTTATCTTTTTTTTTTTAATCAGATTTGTCCAGTCCAATTGAAGTCTCCTCCCAGTATAGTTTCCCCTTCCCCAAAGTGTTGCAGTGTTTTAAAGATGTCCTTAATATTTATTTATGTATTTATTCTTATTTACGTAGCTTTTGGTTGGGAGCATACATTGGGCCCAGTGTTGTTATTAACCTAGCAATTGTGCTCTTCAGCAATATAAATTGTCCCTCCTTCTCCTTAAATTGATCTTCAATATGAAAAGGCACATGTGTAGCAAGTGTAATACCCCCTCCTCTTTTCTTTTGCTGAAGGAAAAAAATGTCTGCTGAAACCAGTTACTTTTCATGCCCATAATTTGTTCTTCCTGAAAATGGGTTTCTTAGAGTTGAACAATCTGAAAGTTTTTTTTAAAAATAAATTATACCTAGTTTTTTTTTTCCTTTTTAATGACATTATTTAGCCTTTTGACAAAGATGTCACTTTAAAAGGAATAACCACTGGGAGTAACTATTTAGCTTATTGAAAAACTTGAAATTATTGGGATTCTCTAGCTACTTGATGGCATGAACCCTTGTGTTGTTAATGTCTTTCTTGTTTTTTTTGTTGCATTCATGACTATGTGCCTGAATATAACTTGGTTTCTGTTTGTAACCCCCCCCCCAACATCTCCCCAGCTCCTTCCCTTCTTCTGCGTTCCTCTTATTCTAACAGCACATCAATACTTAAAATGCTGCATTGGTGCAGCTGCACTGATGCATTTGTGCTGCTGTAGCTCTTTAATTAGGAAACTCTACACTGACGGGAGAGCTCTCTCCCGCCAGCCTACCACCTCCCCAAGAGGCAGTAGATATGTCAGCAGGAGAAGCATGGGGACGAGGGGAAGTTATGTCAGTATAACTATGTTGCTCAGGGCAGTGGATTTTTCACACCTCTCAGTGGTGTAGTTATACCGATATAAGTTTGTAGTGTAGACTAGACCTAAATCCAACCACAAATGAATTACCAACATAATATGTGAAACAAAACCCAAATGATTGTGTTTTGTGAACCCTGAACTGTCCCTAAGAACACTTGGCCTGCTTCTCTTGCACTCCAAATGAGGTAGCAAAGAGTCTTGTGGCACCTTATAGACTAACAGACATATTGGAGCATGAGCTTTCGTGGGTGAATACCCACTTCGTCAGATGCATGTAGTGGAAATTTCCAGGGGCAGGTATATATATGCAAGCAACAAGCAGGCTAGAGATAACAAGGTTAGTTCAATGAGGGAGGATGAGGCCCTCTGCTTCTTGGTTGCATATATATATCTGCCCCTGAAAATTTCCACTACATGCATCCGATGAAGTGGGTATTCACCCACGAAAGCTCATGCTCCGATATGTCTGTTAGTCTATAAGGTGCTACAGGACTCTTTGCTGCTTTTACAGATCCAGACTAACACAGCTACCTCTCTGACAAATGAGGTATCATCTCTACCTATGGGACCTTGCCCTTAAGATGGATTACTGTCTGGTCATTCTGAGTTAACGAGAAGAATTTACAGAGAATCCCTAAAGGCTCCTCACCATTCCCCCTCTGTTTTCTCCAATCTCCTCCATCCTCTCCCCCTCCTCTGTTATTGTCCTTTATGTCCTCTATGTTTCAAAATACAGAACACAGCTATTATTGATCACTGCAATTAAAGCAATTTTTATACTATTTTCTTTATAACAGTAACATAGTTAATGTTCATCTGTTAATTTCTGGTGACTCCTGGAAAGTCACTTCTCGTTGGTCTTTAGATTATTCATCAGGTATCCACGTTCCCTTGTTCAGCTTTACTTCTGCCATTGCCAATACAGTTGCTAGAATCTTTTGTCTTTTTCCTATCTTCTTTTTCCTGTATTTCACCATTTGCCAAGAGTTTTTTTTCAGAAACTCATATGGAGTTCTCCCTCTGGACAGTCGTTTTGTACATCTGCGGTTTGGATGTCTATTCCAAGTCATTGGAGCATGCTTTTTTTTTTTTTTTTTTTTTTTTGCTTACTTAAATTATCTTGCTGTATAATACTGATTTTTTGGAAGCTGATTGGTATTTCCATTTAAATTCTCAATCTGCAGCAGATATCTGCCCTCCTGAGTGCTGCTGTAATTTCCCCCAGCTCTCTTCTCCTTTGTAAAGTTAGGACAGCATGTTCATGGAAAAAATTGCAGCTCGTGGCCTTTGAGTATGAGCTCAGAGTGCTCTCTGGCTTTTTCGTAATTAAATTTTTCTGATGATAATTGAGGTTTCACAATTAGGTTTCTGGGTTTTTATTACTGTATTTTTATGAAGCCCAGGCAGAGGGAGCAGCACCTATGGGCTCTCTCCATTTTTACTTCTTCCAGGGAGCTTGAATGTAACAGCTCCACAATTAAAGTTTTTACAAACCAGATTGGGTTTTCTCCTTCAGCATTTCCAGGCAGCACCTTGATTCTACTGTTGTGTCTTCTCAATCTGTTTTCTATATAATCCACTTTAAGATGCAGCTCTTGCTCTCTCTCTTTGCTTCATCAGTGTCACCTGGTACTGTGAGAAGTTTGGTTGTCAGATCATCTCTCATGGCCCTAAGCTGAGCTATCATCTACAGAATGTTTGCTTTGTCAGCCATTTGATTTTCCTCAGCCCTGGCACTTCTGCCTGATTTGGCTGCCATGTGTTCACTTGAAGTGTGAGAGGGCTCTCCATGCTGTGAGCCAGAAACACTTAACTTGGTGAAGTATCTTTTTAAATGTTCAGATTTTCTTGAGGAATCTATCCTCTGCAATTCTGTGCTCTTGTTTTTGGTTATTTTTTGGGGGAGGGGGTACTTTAGTAGATTTTGGAAGTCCATGGAGGCAGATTGCTTCAGGCACTCATGTTATTCTAAACCCTGCTAGTC
Source organism: Chelonoidis abingdonii (assembly GCF_003597395.2). Classification (NCBI taxonomy): domain Eukaryota; kingdom Metazoa; phylum Chordata; order Testudines; family Testudinidae; genus Chelonoidis; species Chelonoidis abingdonii. The sequence continues at coordinate 95,564,344 of NC_133773.1, forward strand.
TGCCATCAGTCATATTTTCTAATCCTTTAATCATTCTTGTGGCTCTTATCTGAACCCTATCCACTTTATCAACATCCTTCTTGAATTGTGGACACCAGAACTGAACACAGTATTTCAGCAGTGGTTGCACAAGTGAGAGAGATAAAAGTATCTTTCTACTCCTACTTGAGATACTTGTTTATACTTCCAAGGATTGCAGTAACTCTCTTGTCTACACTACACCATCGCACATGTTCTGCTGATTATCCATCACAACTCACAATTTTTTTTGAGTCACTACATCCCAGGATAAATTCATCCATCCTGTAAGTATGGCCTTTATTCTCTGTTGCTAAATATAGAACATTTACATTTAGCCATATTAAAATTCACATTGTTTGCTTGCCTCAGTTTACCAAGTGATCCAGATTTCTCTGTATAGGTGACTTGTCCTCTTCATTATTTACCTCTTTCAATTTTGTGTCTGTTATTAACTTTCCCAGGGTGCAATCTGGAACTGGGATACTGCTGAGCCCTCTGTTTCCCCAGCCTGAGCTCCCTCACCCACTGTGATGCTATGACAAGCTGCAGACCCCTCCAGGCCCTGCACGCACACAGTTTTACACAAACTGGGGCACACCCAGCTGCAGTTACATGAATGCTTCTCCTAGCCACTCATGAACTAACAACAGAGAGGCTCCTACCAACTTCTCCAGCACTGCAGCCTAGGACTCCAGATCTGTACCATCCTACCTTGGTCAGAAGCCTGACCAGTGTAAGTTAGTACCCAGTCTGCCCCTTCCACAATGTAGAGAGGACAATGCACCAGCCCTTGTTTCTGAGCAGACTTCCTTTACACTTCAAATACCACACTGTTTTTAGGTTAAAAATGTAAAACAAGTTTATTAAATACAGAAAGATAAATTTTAAGTGATTATAAGTAATAGCATACAGATCAAAGTAGATTACCATAAGAAATAAAATCACAATGTAAGTTCTGTACTCTAGACAGCATTTGAATCAAAAAGTGTCTCACTCTGATGGTACAAACAGTCCTTCAATCTTCCATACACAGACTGGGATTACTTCTTTCCCACCTGGGACTACATCCCCAGTTCAGTCTTTTGTTCCTAAGTGTTTCCAGGTGTTTAGTTGTGGGGGGAGTGAGGCCCAGTGATGATGTTGCTTCCTCCTTTTATAGCTTCTTCCAGCTTGCTAGAAAGATCTTTTGCTGTGACATGATTCAAATAGTCTCCATTGTGTATGTGTTATCTCTGAGAGGTTTCCATTGTACACAGTTCTTGGGGTAATCCTTGTGAGTATGTATTTCCCTCAATGGGCTATCTATGCTGTTTGGCCTATTTGTTGTTGTACCTGAAAGGCTGGTTTTGGTTGTTTTTAACCTCACAACATATTTCAGTAACAAACACATAGCAAAACTTCATAACACCAGATACAACAGCGAAAACAATCCAACAGGATATTAATATATCACAGATCAAGACTTTTAAAATGATACCTCACAAAGCATACTTTGTACAAAACATATCACCATGGTAAATATGGGAGTGCCAGGGTGTTGCTTTGGGGTACAGAATGTCACAGTGTCATCTGCAAACTTTAACAGTTATGAATTTATTTTTTTTTTTCAGGTCATTAATAAAAATGCTAAACAGTGTAGGGCCTATAACCAATTTCTGTGGGACTTCACTAGACACACACTCATTCAATGATGATTCACTATTTACAACTACATTTTAAGACCTATCAGTTAGCCATCTATAAATCTATTTAATGTGCACCATGTTAATTGTATATTGTTCTAAGTTTAGTCAAAAATGTCATGCGGTCCAAGTCAAATGCCTTCAAGTCCAAGTATGTTACATCAACACTATTTACCTTTACCAACCAAATTTTTAATCTCATCATGATATAAAGTTAGTTTGACAGTTTTTATTTCCCATAAACCCATGTTGATTAACATTAATTATATTACCCTCCTTTTAATTTTTTATTAATTTAATCCTGTATCAGCCTCTCTATCTTGGGCAGGATTGATGTCAGACTGACAGGCCTATAATTACCCAGGTGATCTCATTTACTCACTTTACATATTGGCACATCATCAGCTTTTTTCCAGTCTTCTGGAACATGCCTGGTGTTGCAAGACTTATTGAAAATCAGCATTATTGAGTGTTATATTAAGCATTTTCTCCCTTCTGGAACAACTTCCCTTTCTGAAGGAAAGTGATAGAGCCCAGCCCTGCAGGCTTTGCTAACATGAGTGATTCTTATTCAGAAAGTCTGTTAGTCTATAAGGTGCCACAGGATTCTTTGCTGCTTTTACAGATCCAGACTAACATGGCTACCCCTCTGATTCTTATTCAGATGATTAAGTCAGTGAAACTACTCATGAGAAAGGTTGCAGGATGGGGAATGAAGTGGCCAAATTCACTTTTCCAGACTAGAAAATGTGTTCATGCTACTACGTTAATATTTGATTGGCAAATTCCCAGAAAATGGTCTCTGTTTTTCATCCTTTAGACACTGGAGGTATGACCGACTCTTGATTTATGCTCTATATACATAAAATCTCGTAACACCTTTAGCAATAATATGGGTACTAAATCCAGTGTTCCAATTTGTTTTCCAGTGGAATATTGATTTTTCACTCCAGTCCCCTTTGTTGCTTCAGTTGAATAAAGTAGTCTTTATTTCCTCTCCTAAAAACTTCATTGGCACTGAGTGACTTGTGTATTCCACCCCACAGGTAATTGCATATCTATAATGGATAACTATGTGTGTAGGGAATCAAGAGAATAAGGCATTTAGTTATCCTTCAGGATGTGGGTTGCTATATAAATACAAGATTTATAGTACAAATTTAACAAATATCTATATTACTGTTTGATAATATCCGAACCTATGAATGGAAAGTCAAGCCTATGGTGAGATTCAGCAATTTTTTTAAAAAATGCTGCCTTATATCAATATAGTAGGATGCATTTTACTAAAAAGGATATACAATATGGTTTTAGCCCTCAGCACTTTGTTCCTCCTGTGGATGTTACTGTTCTCTGAATCCACATTTTGCAAAGCACATAATCTGATCATTACTTATATGGCCTAAACTGAGAGCTACAAATGGGCTGGGGGACTAAGGCAGAGAGAAACCTCATGATTGTAATTAACATTATAAAATCAACCAACCAGCTTCACTTTTCATTATTTTGTCTGTGGTTCAACACACTGTGGCAGCTAGCAGAATCCAGGGGTACTGAGATCTGGGTCCTTCTCCAATTAGGATTAAGGGACATAATGAATAGCAGCATTGGGATCTTGGGAAGGAGCACTTTTGGTGTAGATTCATTCAGGGATTTGAAAGAATTGCAAGAGTGCAGGGAGGCAAACTCAGAATTGCTTGATCTGGTCCCAGCAAAGTACAAATTCCCAGCGAATGTCAAATGCATCCTGTGTTTCCAGCAGTGTGTATACACCACCAGGTGGCCACTGACCCAATCATTAAACTTGAAGTTTTAATGTAAATTCTGTCTGGTGTTTTGAAAAAATTCAAGGTTACCATCTGTCCTAGTATAATTCCTCAATCTGAACCTTAGAGTTCACATATGAGGTACTAGCAGTGGTAAACGTCTGTCCCAAATCTGGACTTTAGCGTCCAAAATCTGGGTGCTTACCTGAAACTCCCCCAAGCTCACTACCAGCTTGGATTTTACTTCGCTGCCACCAGATAAGATTTAGGCTCTTATCAGCCTGGGTTCCCCAAATACTCCTAGGGGGACCCCCTCTGTGGCCTCCCCAACTTCCTTTGGGAAGACCCCCCACGACTCAGAAATCTGAGTCTACCGGTAAGGGAAAAATCCCCCCTCCCTTCCCTCTCTCCGGGGTCCTGCTCTGAGCCACTTGAGGGAATTGATGCAATCTCCTTTACATCACAATACCAAGAAAACCTTGTCTCCTTTCTCTCCAAAGAGACAGTTTCAAACACAGGGAAACTAAAGTGATTCTTTCTCTCTTTCCCTGTAGCCTGTTCCCGCCCTGGGGACGATAGGAAAATGACCCACAGCCTGGGCTTTTCCCTTCCCCCCCCCTTAGCCTGTCACAGATGTAACAGAGCTCTTGGGCACAAAAATTCCTTTCCCCTTTGCCTCACTAGGAAAGAAACTTCCACAAGTTTTAAAAAGAAAACTTTATATAAAAAGAAAGAAAATACAGAACAATAATACTGCATTAAAAGATCAATACAGGCTCTTGCTTATAGGAAAATGTGAATAACCAGTTTGATTTAAAAAATAGCCAATTCAAATCAATCCAGCAATCAACACCCAGTAAATACAACACAAAGCCAATAACAGCCTATTACTTTGTTTTCTTTTGTACTTACAGACTTTTAGTAGAATATTTGAGATAAGATGGAGTTAGAAGAAAAGCTTGTTTACCCACAGCCGAGGAAACAACAAAGACCCTGAGTACACAAATTCCCACCCCTGACTTTTAAAAAAATCCAGTTCTCTGATTGGTCCTCTGGTCAGGTGTTTGGTTCCCCCTTTGTTCACCCTTTACAGGTAAAAGAAAATTAACCCTTACCTATCTACTTATGACACCATCTTTAGGCATAAGACTATTTATGTGACTAAACTCTCTGGTTTCCTAGAAAACATGTTATCACAGATTCATTATGAGTTCACTGCATGCTTATCCAGGAGGGTTCAGACTTTAAGACCAGCAGAGACCATCATGATCTAGTCTGACCTCCTACACATTGCAGGCCACAGAACCTCACCCGCCCAGTCCTGTAATAGACTCACAACTGGTAGCTGAGTTACTGAAGTCCTCAAATCATGACTTAAAGGCTTTAAGTTACAGACAGTTTACCATTTACACTAGTTTAAACTTGCCAGTGACCAATGCAGCAGAGGAAGGCAAAAAAATCCCCAGTGAACAAGTCCCTTCCCTCAGACAGAAATGACTCTGATAAGTAGCAGGCATAAGGAGCACAACTATGAAACCCAGGTGAAAGGCAAGTGGATGATATCACCTTGTACCATTTGGTAGTTTCCCCATTAGGGCCATCATGCCTCTAAAGTTCAATCTGCACCAATCTTCTTACTAGCTGTCAGCTAACCTCACAAAGGCCATTTCAGACAAGCCCTCAACTTTTTAGGAGGGTATCCAGACAGTTGTAGCCTCTTCAATAGAAGCCCCATGCAGGAGTGGTGCCAGGGTTTTTGGCGCCCTAGGCGGGGGTCTTTCTGCTCTCCTGGTCGGCAGCAATTCAGCGGCGGGGAGGCCTTCCGTGCTCCCAGTCTTCGGAGCACTTCAGCGGTGGGTCCCGGAGCCAGCAAAGGACCTGCCGCAGAATTGCTGCCAAAGACCAGGAGCGTGAAAGGACCCCCCGCTGCCGAATGCTGTTGAAGACCTGGAGCATGGAAGGACCCCCGCCGCTGAATTGCCACCTCCCCAAATCCTGTTGTCCTAGGTGGCCGCCTGGGTCACCTAAATGGAAGCGCTGGCCGTGGCCCGGGCCTCCCAGCTTGTGACCATGTCACCTTCCAAGGTCCTTTTGAGAGGCCTTGTTAGTGGGACTGTGAGGGAAACTATCTTAGCTGCCCTGGGTTTGCAGGTTAGCGTTTCGCAGAGCCTGCCAGGAGCAACAGCAGAGAACTGGGGCGCACTTTCCTGGAGAGGGGCAGCGAGAAGGGGGGGCTCGGGGACCTGCCCTGTTGCATCGTGCGCCTGAAACCCACGCTCGGGTGCCTGTGAACGGCTCCGCTGGGGCTGCCTGTCCAGCGCTTGGCGGGAAAAGCATCGCGGCGCGCGGCGGCGTTCCCCGGGGATTCCCCGATCTCTGCAGCAGCTTTGCCCAGCCGCGCTGAGGGCAGGAGCCGCCGCTAAAGGCCCGCGCGGGCGGGGTAGGGCGCTGGTCACTACCGTCTCGGGTTCCCACAGGCTGGCTAGGAGCCATGCAGAGCCCGCAGCCCCCGGCTACAAATAGCTCTGGCCAGGCCGAGCTACCAGATTCCCCGGGCGGAGCGGGTCCCCTGACCCGGGCCGCCAGCAGTGGAAAATCTGACTGCAGATTAAAATACCGCGGTAAAAATAAAGTAGTCGGGCAGCGGGGCCGCGGCAGGTCCTAGCGCTGGCGGGCAGGAGCTGCTCCCCTGGCGAGACCCCAGGGCGCGCCCCCAGCCCTCCTTCCAGCTTAGCGCCGGGACCCCTCCCGCCGCGGCACCCTGTGCCGAGGGGCCGTCCCAGGTGCTTGTGTGCCGGGAGCGGTCCCTATTGGTTACAGGGCCTGGTCAGATTTTCCACGTGGGCCAACGGGCAGCCGCGAGCGAGCCGGACAGCGCAGGTGTGGTGGGAAAAGGGCCCAGTGGGAAAGGGCGCGGCTCCTTCTCGTGTCTGCTCCCTGAGTGTCCCGCTTCTCTCGCTTGGGCAGGTGCAGGGTCGCTGGCTCCCTTGGCGTTACGGGGAGTCTCTTGGGCTTTGGGGAGCGAAGAAAGTGCCCGGCGCTTGTGACGCCCGGGAGCCCTGCAGAGCCAGCACAGCTACGGGAGAGGGAGCTGGGTTCCATCCTGTGCATTAACACTGCACGGGGACGACTTGGTAAGGGCTCACCCATCGCAGAACGTATAATACTGTGGGATTGTGCAGGAGACAGAGTTCGTTTTCGGATCACAGCTTGAGTTTGCAGAGCTGGAGATTAGGAGGAAAATCTCCTTTTTACTTGTGAAGTGAACGGGTTTGAATATGGAGTCGCTGTCCGATAAAAGGATATCAGAGAGACAAGGTGGGTGAGCCATTATCTTTTATGGGGCCAACTTGGTGAGAGAGGCAAGCTTTCCAGACACACAGATAGTATACTGGGGGTGAGCACATAGTCCCTTTCCAAGTGTTGTTGTTTTTCCATTTAGATTTCTGATGTACAGTTATGAAAGAAACAGACACCCAAGCTGCAGGGTGTGCTCTTTCTCCAGAAAGTAGCACTCTGAATCAGGAAGGGCATCTAAGTTTTTGTCCACTCAGTTTCCAGAGGAAAGGAGTAGGAAAGATGACCACTCTCGAGATGATGGCACAAACACACCTAACAGTTGCTTGATTCATCAGGGACGTTTATTCATCTTTCTTTTGTTTGGGACCTCAGTGTCATGTTATCAGGTTTCATGGAGTCCCATTTGAACCTTTAGCAGCCTGTTCTTTATATCAGTAGTTCTCAACCAGAGGTCCAGGGCTACCTGGGCACCTGCGAGCAGGTTTGGTTCCTCCAAGCATGGCTGGTGTTAGACTCGCTAGGGCCCAGGACAGAAAGCCAAAGCTCCATTGTGCAGGACTAGCCTGGAGCCCAGAGCCCCACCACACAAGGCTGAAGACAAAGCCTGAGCAACTTAGCTTTGTGGGGGCCCCTGGGGTGTAGGATCCTGGGCAATTGCCCTGCTTGCTACCCCCTAATGCTGGCACAGGCTTTTATATGCAGAAAACCAGTAGTTGTGGCACAGCAGGACCGTGAAGTTTTATAGCGTTTGGGGGGACCCTCAGAAAGAAAAAGTTTGAGAACCTCTGCTCTATACCACTTATCTGAAGACTACCTTTTAGTGGCTATAGCTCTAGTTTGATGAATAGGAGAGAACCAAGTCCTCATTGTGGGTTCACTTTATATAGTATTCCATCCAGATAAGGTGATTCAAACAGTATATCTTCACTGCACAATTAACCTGGGTGACACGGCTCCAGGTCTGAGATCCTGAGTTATCCTCACTTGGGTGTGTCCAGACAGCAAAGCCCAAGCCTATGTTACAGTGTTCTCGCTATTTCTATAATCATCTGTATGTGTTTTGGGGGCATATCTTGTGGTTCTTTGTGTTGAGATGCTCTAGGAGTCTTTGTCTGGCAGTTGCAGGAGAACTTGTCTCTTCTTTGGAAGAAATTGTGGGAAAGGCATAGGAGGACTATCAGCATCAAAGTGATTTTGGATACATCCTCACTGCAAAGTGGGTAAATTCCAGCCTGAGTTAAATTAGAGCTCAGGTTCTAATCTGTACCCTGAGCAAATAAATGAGTCTGAGTTTAAACCACTTTCCAACTCCATTCTGGAAGAACCTCTTACTGTAGAGTAAGTAACCATTCTTTTTCCTTGCTATTTGAGTTTCAGTGATTGGGTGTCACTGTAACCTTGCCTCAGTGGGTCACAATTGAGGATGCCAAATTCAGGACAACTGCTGAGAAATAGTGCAGATACACCCCACAACTGGTGGCTAATCCCCTGTAGGATATATGAAACCAGCAACAAAAGTAAACTCCTGTTTCACCATGCTGGCTAACCAGAAAACATAAAGGCAGTTTCCTCAGGCATTCCAGTTCTTGTATAACCACCAAAAACACTGGATTCAGAGATGAGTGGTTCTTTACAACCAGTCTCATCAAATAATAGGTTCTTCTGATCGCAAAGGAGCAGCCACACACCCAGTTCAATGTGTAACTTAGATCTTACCCAAAAATCACACTGATGCCAATCCTTTAGTATCTAAAATCTAAAGGTTTATTCATAGAAAGAAAGAAAGGTGAGAGTTAAAATTGGTTAAAGGAATCAATTACATACAGTAACAGCAAAGTTCTTGGTTCAGGCTTGTAGCAGTGATGGAATAAACTGCTGTCTTAAGTCAAGCCTCTGGAGTACATCCACAGCTTGTCATTCAGTCCCTTGTTCAGATCTTCAGTTTGTAGCAAAGTTCCCTCAGAGGTAAGAAGCAGGATTGAAGACAAAATGGAAGTATTTCCAGAGCCTTTTATAGCTTTTGCCATGTGGAGGGCATCACATTGTTCTTACTGTGGAAAATTAGTTCAAACACCGTCTTGTTTCTGTCACATGGGCAAGTCACATGTTCATGCCCAATTTCTCTCAGTCATTGCAGGAAGCTATGTTTACATGACAGTCCACTCAGTGTAGATGGGTGTCTCCCATGGTCCATTATCAACTATGTGATTCTTGATGAGCTGCTTAATTTGAATAATCCCTCCAAGATGTGCTGGCTAGCTACCTTGTGGGTGATATCCTAGGAGCAAACATTTGAAATCCAGGTATAGAGCCAATACTTATAACTTCAAATACAAAAATGATACATACATATGCATTGCATAATCATAATCAGCAACTCATAACCTTTTCATGGACACCTCACTTGACAACCTTTGTACAAGATTTTCTGCAAATATATAACAGTGGTTGCAGCAAAGATCAATATGGTCATATTTTGATCATATAACATCAGTCACAGATCCACAGGATCTGTACTATGTCTAGTTTTTCAACAATTCCTTGAGAGGATCCTTTCAGTGTCCCAAACCCCCAAGAGGTTGCACTCTGCCATGTGGCCTCAATGCTTCAGAGACTGAGGCTCCATGCTCCAGCATTCCTGTTCTCATGATGAGCTCTGCCCAGCAAGTCCAGCTGAGGTAGACTTCTGTTCAAAGCCATTGACTCCCCTCAGGGGCCAGTGTACTTTGGCAAGTAAATATTTTTGGAGACACTAGGCAGCGTTTTCAGAACAGAGTAGGTTTTAATAGTCAACTGAGCTACAGCATTGGAAGGTCCTTAGGTTAGCATAGAGAAGCAAAGGTTAAGACAGTACAGACTGACCAGTGTCAGGGCTTCACCCAGCCAACCTGCTGTAGAAACCATCTTGGTTCCATGTCTTATCTTTCTATATGAGAGCTTCTGTATCTTTGTGAGGCCAGTTCTTATCATCGCTTCCTGTCATCTCTCGATCCATTGTCCTTCTGCTGCATTCCACGCTGAGTTTACCAGCTCCACCTGCTGTAGCTTCACCTTGCTAAGTCTCAATTGTTCAGTCATTGGGGTTCCTGTCATCTTTCCAGATGGTCCATTGATATGTGTTGGTTGCAGCCAGTCCTTAATGGCCCATTCATATCACCCCATACAGTTATGTGACACACACAAGCACCTCATATCTCCTACTCTTACCCCGGAACAGCTTCTTAACCCTTCTACATCCACTGGATAGCAATACCAAGTCAAATAAGTTGCTGCCATGCATATAATTCATAAAAACATTACTGAAGTGTTCAGTTGGATTGTTCTGTTTTGGCATTACTATAGGTGTACATTTAGATAAGAGATTTGAAGCATGCCAAGCTGAAGTAAAAGGCCATGATGAAGACAGTATTGCAACTGTTTAGGAATTATTAACACCCCCCTACTCCAATGAAATCAGAGTATCTAGACTTTCAGTTGATAGCGGTCTGGAAGGGTTAAGTGCCCAGATGGTTTTCTTTTGCTTCCTCCTCATCATATGGTAGGGGTTTTGTGTGGGCTGTTTGTAGATTCCAGAGAAAGTGTGAAAGGGAGGAAAAAATGTTTTCTATGGATGAAAATCAAATCAGATAGTTTTTTACTTCCTGACTCAAGCCATAACTGCAGTAAGATCTTTCTTTATAGAGAGACTGATTTGTTAAACTTTTCTGGAAACTTATATTGATGGGTTTGTAAGCCTTGTAATGTCATTCAAGTAACTTTGGGCAGATGTTTTTTCTCCTGGGGATCCTATATCAACATTAAGACTTCAATATAATATCAAAGTGTCAATTTTTTAAAAAATTACAAGAACATAAGTGTATTATTAACCCATTTAATCTTGAGCTTCATTTAGCAGCTCATTATTACCTGACTCATGAAACAGAAAATAGATTTGCTCACTAGTCACCTCTTTTAATTACTTCTGTCAAGGTATCCTTGTAGTTTAAAAATCTTCCTTTCCTTTCTGTTTTGCCCTTCCACTGAAGCAAACTGATCAAGGTCTAAATATTTCTGAATGGAGGATCCTAATGGAAAGTGAATTATTCACCTATCTCAGTTTTACAGTTAATGAGTTAGCAACATATGTGTCATTGTATGCTTCCATGTTCCTCTATGGGAAGAAGGCTAATAAGAGGGCTATAATAGGGATTCTACTACCCTGAGCTAGTAAAACTGTCACTTTTGTTCTAAATAAAAGCCCTCCTTTTAGACAGCAGATGTTGCTACTGCCTGCCCCATCCCCATAGAACAATGTCTTCTGTAAAGAAAAATCATTAGTGCAAAGCTAGTGTATCAACTCAGAAAAGTCATACTTGATTCCTAAATTTTAATTTTGCATTAACAAAACTTTATGACAGGGGTAGTAGTACTTACATATTTTTCGTATATCTTCTTAAAAAAACCCATAAAGTATTAAAGGACAAATGCCTCAAAGATAATTTCTTCCTCTTTGTACAGTCTTGCACCTACCCTTCCTGACAAATGTTCAACACATCTTGCCTTTGAGATGTTGGATTTCCCTGAATTTAAACATGATAGATTAATGTATTCATATAGCTAGCTGGTTGGTGTGTAATATTGTGATGGGTTGGATCACAGACACCCCCTTGGGGCTGCCAGCTGATGTGCCAAAATTACTTCTGCCCCTGCTTTCCCTGCCAGCTTGGGACTCCAGCACCTCCAGTCTTGTTGAGCCAGACACGCCAGTCTGCTCCAACACAGGCCCAAGGTCTGAATAACGTGCTCCAAAGCTGTAGACTTAACTGAAAGCAAGTTGAGAAGTGTTCATGTCTTTAACACTCAGATGCCCAATTCCCAATGGGGTCCAAACCCCAAATAAATCCGTTTTACCCTGTATAAAGCTTATGCAGGGTAAACTCATAAATTGTTAGCCTTCTGTAACACTGATAGATATGTATAGGTGTTTGCCACCCCCCAGGTATTAATGCATACTCTGGGTTAATTAATAAGTAAAAAGTGATTTTATTAAATACAGAAAATAGGATTTAAGTGGTTCCAAGTAGTAACAGACAGAACAAAGTGAATTACCAAGCAGAATAAAATAAAACACGCAAATCTGAGTCTAATACAGTAAGAAAACTGAATGCAGACAAAATCTCGCCCTCCATGGTGTTCTAGTAAGTTTCCTTTTTCTGACTAGTTTCCTTGTAATCTGGGTCCAGCAATCACTGACGCCACCTGTAGTTACTGTCCTTTGCTCCAGTTTCTTTCAGGTATCTTTGGGGGTGGAGAGGCTATCTCTTGAGCCAGCTGAAGACAAAATGAAGGGGTCTCCCAAGAGTTTCTCTTGTGGGTAGAGATCCCCCTCCTCTCTCCTACGCAAAGTCCAGCTCCAAGATGGAGTTTTGGAGTCACATGGGCAAGTCACATGTCCATGCATAACTCAGTTTTTACAGGCAGCAGCAACTGTTTAATGCTACCCTGAACATCCTCAGGTAGACTTCTTATGTGGATTGGAGCCTTCCAAGATTCATTGTCCTTTAAATGTTTCTTGATTGGGCACTTAAGTTGCATATTCCTTTCTAGAGAAGCTGAAGGCTACTTAGAAATCAAGCAAGTACACAGCCAATATTCATAACTTCGAATACAACGACACATGCATAGAAATAGGATGATATATTCAGTAGATCATAACTGTTACATAAATATGTTACATGGCATATGTAGCATAAAACATATTCAAGTTATATCATATATACATTCATAAACATATTCCGATGAAGCCTTATTGGGTGCAACGTCACAAGGTGGTTGGCGTCTAATATGTTTAAATCTGTAATCCTAAAGGCAGAGGGCAACTTGCTGTCTCTTCTTTCCCTTCATATTGTCCTAACTGCACAAAATGGAGGAGGGGCTCTGCTAATCTGTCTCTTGCCTGGAGTCTCTTGGCTGCTGCAAGAGGGGAGTGTTATGAAATCTCTGCTACTTTTTTTTGCCTCCAGCCTCTGTTTTCTTATGTTAATAGCTCTACTACCTGCCTCTGCTCATCAAATTCCCAAGGAGCAGAAGCAGAAAAGTGAAATGAATCTTGACAGTTTCACTGCTACTTACATAATTTTGAATAATATTAGTGAAGCTGACCAAAGTCTTATTAATGTTACTCTGCATCTACTAGGCAGAAGTATGGACAATGGGTAAGGTACTGGAGCTGTCTCTCCAGATTCCGGAAGACAAGGCAATAGTTTACAATCAGTTCTCATTTGAAAGCTTATCTTTCCAACCATATGGCATAAGTAGTTTTTAAAAAATGGCATAACTTCTGCATTAATTGATAACTTAGACTCCCACGTTCATCAGGGAAACCTTCCCACTCTGCTGGTGATGGGGTGAGTGGCTTTTTCAAGCCCTGCTAATAAGAAATATTGGAAGAGGTTCAAAGAGATAAAATAGTAGCTATAATCTGGTGCATAAAAATATTCTACAGGCTTGTCTTTTCTTTTTTTCCTTGGAGGTCTCCCATCCATATATTTATCTGGCCAAATCTTTGTTTTCCCTCAATATTACATCATGGAGATCTTTTTTTTCCTTTTTAACCCTCAGAACATACAAGATCTGTAAGCATAAAAAGGGGTAAACTGCTGTTTAACATTTATTCCCTTGAGTCACCAACAAATCTTGACCACAAATGGACTCCAAAGATTTGAGTAGTCAGGAATTTTGTTAAACCTTCTGCAGAATTCCAGCATTTTAGGTGCTCAAATTCTCCTTTAACTTGTCTTAAAATTCTCACAGTGCCTAAGAACACTGTTTTCTACACATCACTGATCGTGGTGTCTTGCACACCTCATGAGTTCTTGAGCTGATCTTTCACACCCATGGGGTGTCTTTTTTCTAGTCTTCCACAGACATTCCACTTCATGGAAAAGTTCTTCATACTTCACTATCTTCTCTTGTTGCTTTTTGATGTTTCTGTCTCTTGGTATGGCAATATCAATTAACATAGCCTTGTTTGTCTTCTTTTCTACAACTATGTCCGGTCCATTTGCGTGCACCATTCAGTTTGTGACAGTTGCCAAATCCCATAAAATCTTAGCCTCTTTATTTTCTATAGCACTTTCAATTCTGAGGTCATAATACTGTATGGTTTGTTTAAATCCAAACTTCCCACAGAGGGTCCAGTTCAGACACTTGGTGCCCTCATTTTTTCTGTTCATATATTTTCTCTCAGCCAGGCTCCTGTAGGTGCTCAGCACATGCTCCACCATCTCTTTTTTTTCAGAACACATTCTGCAGTTTGGGGAACAGTTCTGTTGGTCAATTGTGTTTCAACGGTAGTTAAGCCTGAAGAACTGCTCTTGTGCACTCATAATGAGGCGCTCTATCTCTTTTTTTTTTTTTTTTGAGGTATCTTTCTATAAGCCGTGAGTTTGCTAATCTTCAGTCATAAACGCATTCGATCTCTCTCCGCCACTGTCTGTGCACTGATTTCTGTGTAAGTCTTTCTTTGGTGATTTGCTTTCCCCTTTCTTGGACTGGGATGCATGCTCGGCCATTGCTTGTTACTGCAACCAGATGATCTTTTACTCTCGTCGACTCCTCATATTTTGATATTATATTCTTTATTGTCAGTTGCTTCCTCCACAGATAGCAGACCTTTTCAGATTGTCAAATACACATCCTGTCCACGTCTTGATTAATATTCATTATTCTATAGGTAACATACAGAGAGGGGAGGTAAGTAAACTTACTTAACAATTATGTGCTGCAGAACTCGTCTATCTGAAGTATTTTCACAGATCTTGAATTCATATTTTTGCAAGAGATTGGATTTTCTGTAGGAAGCCTCTAAGTACCAAGTGAAAATTATAATAGGATTCACTATCTTTCTCTTCTTATGAATCCAGTACCAGTCTTTATTATAAGACAGTTATGCGCGTGCGCACACCCATACCCACACACTTAGTAGTTTCAAAATTTCTTTTTACTGAATAACTCTCCAAAGATAAACTGTTACAACAGACCACTTACACACTTTGAGGAATGATTTCAAAAGATCTGAAGACATATCAAAAGATATCTTGCCTGATGCTAACTACAAAGAAGCCCAGTCCCGTAAGCGAATCAGGAAAAAACAAGCAAATGATAGCAGTGCAACAGAAACAGCATTGAATCCTAGAGACAAATTTTGCCTATCTACTTACTATGCTGTAATTGATACACTTGAAGCTCGTATGAAGAGGAGAGGTGAAGTGTACAAAGAAGTATCAAGTAGATTTTCTTTTCTAAATGATATGGACTTATCTGACGAACAATATTCAGCTAGTTAACTCATACTCTGTTGACTTGAACATGAACCTCTGTGGAGAAGTACGGCAGTTCCACTGTTATATGCACACAAAGTTTAATGAAACAGGAAAAATGAAATTCAGTCACATTGATCTTCATGACACAATATTGAAAGACAGAATACAATGTGTATTTCCAAATGTAGAGATCGCACTACGTATTTTTCTAACATTGATGATTACTAACTGCCCCACAGAACACTCTTTTTCTCAGCTGAAAAGAATAAAAAATCCTCAGAGAACAACAATGTGTCAGGACAGACTTGATTCACTTTCCCTATTGTGTATGGAAGTGGGCATGCTTCATCAAGTCAGCTTCGATGCATTTATCCAGAATTTTGCAATCAGAAAATCTAGAAAGAACCTATTTTAATTTCAGCATATGTGTAAGTTTTGTGCCATTTCAAAAAATAAAATTTTATTTTACAGTATAGTACTGTTTTTATTTTGAATTACAGATCGGGGGCACCATAATCTTTTCAGTGCTTCGGGCCTCTAAAGGTCTTAATCCGGCCCTGGGTGTAGCCCCATGTAGTGTACATTGCAGTAATATAATCTTGAAGTGACAAAGCATGGAAAATTGATGGCTACGTTGAACATATGTTCTAACCTGTGGAGCAGCCTCCGATCCTGCTCCCTGGGTGGAGCACCGGAGCCGGGCCATGCTGCAGCTTCCAGGACCACAGTTATCTCTGTGACAAACAAATTTGTTGAAAATTATTTACATCAGAAATAAAGAATTTTGAAACTGAAGTTACAGGAAAAATATTTCAACTGAAGGAATGACTCCCACATCATTTTGATTTTTGGTGTCCCCCATTCTGTATCTTTCTTGTGCATTGTCCCTCACATTTGGTCCACAGTGGGCTGAGACCAGAAGCAGGCAAAGTAACAGAATGAGCCTCTCCCACTTGAGCGAGCCAGCTGTGCCATGTACAGTGGAGATTAAAGGAGTGTTTTGGCTATCATCAGACTAGGTTTTTCTTGTGGAGTGAATTAAAATTAGCTCATGCTTGTTGCAAGTTTTATTTCCTTTATTGCAATCAATACTGGAAGAATGGAGCTCAGCTAAGTAGCAGTTAATAGCAGTTCAGTAGGAGAGAATGTTTTAGCCTGCAGTTTGATATTTTAAGCTTGCTATATATTCACAGCTGACACCTGTTTTAATATGGAAACAGATTATGTTGAAGAAAAATGATTTTTGTAACCGCACAAAATAAAGGTTAAGTTTTCAGACTATCAATAAGCCCTTAACTTAATTGAAAGAAACCCTCCTTAAATCAACCTTCACTGGAGGTTTTCAAGAGGAGGCTGGATAGGCATCTGTCTTGGATGGTTTAGACACAATAAATCCTGCACCTTGGCAGGGGGTTAGACTAGATGATCCTTGTATTTCCTTCTGACCTTCTGATTCTATGATTCTAATTCCTAGCCCATTGCAAAGTTTCGGTGGTGGCAGGGAAGAGAATGGCATCAGAGATTCTATAATATAGCAAGTGGAATGCTTTTATAATTAGCTCTATAGGACATAAGAACATAAAAACAGCCATACTGGGTCAGACCAATGCTCCATCTAGTCCAGTATCCTGTCTTCCGACAGTGGCCAATGCCAGGTGCTTCAGATGGAATGAATAGAACATGGAATTATTGTGTGATCCAACCCCTGTCATCCATTCCCAGGTTTTGGCAGTCAGAGGTTAGGGATACCCAGAATATGGGCTTGCATCCTTGGCCATCTTGGTTAATAACCATTGATGAACTTATCCTCCATGAACTTATCTAATTCTTTTTTGACCCCTGTTATAGTTTTGACCTTCACACCATCCCTGGGTAATAAGTTTCACAGGTTGACTGTGTGTTGTGTGAAGAAGTACTTCCTTTTGTTTGTTTTAAACCTGCTGCCTATTTCATTGATTGACCCCTGGTTCTTGTGTTATGTGGAAGAGTAAACAACATTTCCTTATTCTCTTTCTCCACACCGTTCATGATTTTATAGACCTATCATATCTCCTCTTAGCTGTCTCTTTTCCAAGCTGAAAAGGCCCAGTCTTTTAAATCAATATCCTTAAGTTCTCATTTGTGATAGAGAATGGCCCTCCATCATAACAACCTCTAGTTATTTCATATTTTCTATAAATGTGGGTGAATAAAAAACATAAAGATGCTCAACTGAAAGAAAACAAATTTACTAAGTTTATTCCTGATGATTCTCTGATGCTAATGTTTAGTTAGTCTAGTGTTTCTACTTGAGTAATAAGAACTCCTTCTGCAATAGGAAAAACAGAACAGTCCTTTTAGTTGTTTTATAAATATTTGCTTTGCTGTTATCACTATGCTGCCGATTAAGGGTCTTTTATAAAATCATCTCTTCCACAATTCAATATTCAATTCCTGGGCAGTCATTGGATGCAAATTTATATCTAATAATTCCTTAATATCACATTAATATTTGTGAAAGTAGATTGTCAGTGAAATAGTTAGGATTTATTTTGGTTGCATTTAGCAACTGAATTGTAGTAAAAACAAATCTCTAAAATATGTATTGACTATAGATAGATACAAAAACTATTAAATCCAAAAGATTTAAAATCTTCTTTATAATCATTTTGACCATTACTGGTCATGCTTTTAAATATTTCTGATTCCTGTGATACATCTCCAGTACACAGATTCTTGCATAAGATGGCTCACATAAATTATGTCAGTAGCATTCTGGAAAATGTCTCTCACAGAGACTGAGGAACACGTGGTGAAAGGCTTTTGAAAGTTCACTGTCTGCACTGGTGAGACAGGTATGTCATAACATGTTTTAGATCTCTCCTTACATGATTGTTCATGACTGTACTATGGTGGCTGCAACTCTTGTCTCATATTTTCAATTATGTGCCACACAGCACATAATAAAGAATTAAGATCTCATGTAGGACCAATGTTAAATCTCCCACATGGAAGAAAATTGAAAATTAGTCAAGAAAATGGTCCTACGCTGCTGGCTGTTTTCTCAGTTCTTTATTTGACTACAAAACTTTGTTATGATGTCTGATATCATATCTCCATTATTCTTAAGCCAAGCATTTGGTACTGCCATGGGTCAGCATTTACACTGACTGCCAGTTCTTTTTGGTGATTGGGCAATAGTTCCCACCATTGTCAGCTATAAGGGGAAGGTCCTTTATCTCCTGGAATAGCCTGCAGTGAAGGACTTTATTACTATTGGAATACTATTTCCTCTTTGCCAGGAGATCATGTTGTGAAGGCCAAAACTATAACAGGGTTCAAAAAAGAACTAAATACGTTCATGGAGAATAGGTGTTCATCAATGATTTTTAGCCAGGATGATTTCAATTGGCTTTGCCTGGGACCGAAAAACTGAAATGATTAACTTTGAAGTGCACTTGCTGAACATTAGGCAGCAAGTTCTGCTCACGGACTCTCATTGGTGAAGAATCTTGTGCATACTGTGCAGTAGCTACAACCTAAAGAGTACCTTGCAGTAATTTAGCTGAGAGGTCACAAAAGCCTGAATTCTGGTCCAAGTCCAGAAATAAGATTGCAACTTCTGAATATTTTGAGGGTTAAAAAAGTACTCCTGACAACTGATGAAACATTGGTTTCCATATTCAGTTTGTTGTGGCCTCTAAGTTGGGAGTCCTATCAACTCACTCGGGAAAACCATATCAAAAACTAGCAGTATCCTGGCCCCAAAGTGACAGCTTCAAATGCTCTCCTTGTCATGAAAGCAATATTTTCATCATCTGTAGCTTGACCTGCAACCTGAGCCAGACAATGCAACTGTGCTGAGACTGAATAACTGTGATAAGAAGAGGTAGCAATGCATATTTGAGTATCATGAGTTACAGCTAATAGCTCAGGCTCTGCTGCTGCCTTATCAGTTTTCAATGTTACTTTATCTTTATATTGAACAGAAATAGTGACACAAGAAATCTGTGTAGGATCCCATATTGGAGGGTTCTTAATGCAGATGAGTAACATTACCCAATGATGTTCAAAAGAAATAAATGGAATCACAGTAATGAAATCCTGGTCATTTCCTCCTGTCCATACAGTTGGGTCAACCGCAACTCATAATCAATAGTATCAAAAACAGATGACAGCTCCTATCTTATCTGGATGGAGAGTTGTCTCACATCCATCTTGCACACTGGTATTGTTTGTGCCATTCTAGGACTGGACAGATTGGATGATGCCAAAGAATTCTATTCTAGATACTTGTCATCAACAATCTTCTCAGCCACCTCCATAAAAGGGAGGGCTAAGCCTAGGAGGTAAATAAGTAAGACCTCTGTGTTAAGAAACAGTTTCTTAAGCAGCAGTCAAACTTCGGTTTATGTCAGACAATCTGGTATCCTTTTCTCCACAAAAAGGCGTTTATAACAGAAACTACCAATGGGAGAACACTTTAACCATTTATATTGTGGGCAAAGATCCCAGCCATAGGTTATGGATTTCAGCTTCCCAGAGTCCCTTTCCATGTGTTTGGGGTAAGATGCTGTCATGGTAATGGGTGTATTTGTATTCTTGTGTCCTGTCACTGTCTCCCTCTATCTAGTGCAAAGGGGACAAACTTCAGTATGACTGATTTTTCTTGACAAAGAACTTAGATAATTGCTCATATCATATCAAGTCAGCTTTAGGGGAGATGGCAGTCTGAAATTAATAACTTCACCATCCTGTGACCTTATCAAATGCATATTGTTCACCCTAGAGTCTTGCAAGCAAAAACCAATGTAGACTTTTAAATGTTTTTAAAACTGGGATTGTATATGTACTTTTACAAAAATTGAATGACAACAAATCCACTCTTCCCATTAAACATATGTTCATAATTTTGTTTTGTCTCTGTTTAAAAGGGACAGTGTTTTTCTAGTAGATTGAAGCATAGGCCTGAGTACAGTTCTGGCAGATAAGGACTTTTTTCTGTGTACATCATGCATTCTGAAACTTGATCCTTCAAAGACTTTTGCACATGTTTAACTTTATGCACATTGACTAGTTCCACCGAGTTCAGAAAATTCAACTTATGCTCCCTAGTCCTTCATGTCCCCATTTGTAAAGTGGAAATAATATTTATCAGCTTCAGAGTGTGCTGTGAGGAATAATAAGTTACAGTTTGTAAAGTGCGTTGAAGATGAAAAAGCATCATGGTGCTTAAGAGATGAGTATTATTATTTAAAACAGGATTTATAATATACTGATAGATTCCTTAATATATCCTTGAAAAAGATGGAGTCAGTTATGCAGCCATTAATAACTGTTTTTAAATGGACAACTTTCTACACCTCTGAGTAAGGTGGGCAGAATTTAGCCCCTATTGTCTAAATTTTCATATGTATTTTATGCCTCTCAAAACTCAATGACTTTCACTCAGCCTAACCATTTAAAAAGTTCAGCAAACAAGTTTCTGAAATGCTGGTGGTGGACACATTCTGACACATTGAAGGATGAGCTAAACATGCAACTTATGTGTACTGCTTATTTGTTGACAGGCCAGTTAAAATTTTATATTACCTTTCATTAATGACCTAAATATATTTATGGCATATATTTCTGCAGTACAGCTGTTATGTGTATCAGATAACACTAGTTTTGAAATATATCATTGGACTTACCGAGTTACATCAGAATGATAAAACTGTACTCTTCTGTGTTTCAGGTCCTAGGAACAGATGAAGATAATATGGGGGACGGTTGCTCTCAGAAGCTGGCTTCTGCCAAATACCTTCGACTTTTGCTACTAATACTGATTCCATGCATCTGTGCTCTCATCCTCCTATTGGTGTTCCTGCTTACCTTTGTAGGTGAGTACTAGTCTTAACTAAAGAGAAGCAAGCTGAAATATAGTTGTATTTTAACAAGATGATCAAATAAGCACTATAAACTCACAGTCCAGTCTACTTCTAGAATGTAAACAAATGTCTTAGAACATCCACTTAAAACTGTAAGTAAATTATGCTTTTTTTTTTCAGTTCTGCTATGCTGCTTCAGTTGCAGAGAATACCTGATTTTGATTGATTGTTTAAAATTCACTAACAAGTAATTAGGAGGAAATAATTTTTGAGTCTCTGAAAATTAATTTTTGATATACTTGCTGCCTTGGACATACATTATATTGATTATTTTCAATAGTCACTCTTACAAGCACTTAATGATAAATTTTTAAATGTGTGTGTGTGTGTGTGTGAAATAAATATATTTAAATATTTCAAAGTGGCACAACATATTGTTCCCTTACCATTACACACACCAATTTATAAACCTAATATCTATTTTCAGGAGAGAGTTAATTTACAAGTAGCAATAAAACTTTCTGAACAGGCTAAAAGATCTCCTCCCCTTCACCAATAAAATCTAAGTGTTTTATTATTAACTTTAAATACACATAATTTCAGAACCACAGTCATATTTCATTGAAGATAGATTTGCAGATATACTTAATTTTTTAGTTATTCAATCCATTAATTAACTGCATATTTGGTATGGAATTAACAAATTAATGATTTATTAGAGAGCAATGATTTAAAAAAAGCTAGTTCTTTGTTACCTTCACAACAAAGTTGACATGCCTGCAATTAAATCATACCTATGATGAGAGAGAAAGAAGAGTGTTTGGATAACACATTATATAACTTTTTGCTTTTATTGCATGCTGTACTGTAGGGTTGTAGTTTTTTGTGTACTTTTTTTTGGGCGGGGGGTTGCCAGTAGAGAGATTTTTTTTATTGAAATGCGTTCAGTGGTTTAGCAGCATAACTACCTCTTATTTCAGTGCTGGCTGATACTGCCTGCCCTTTTCATTTGAAGTATGTATCCATGAAACAGTGTTTTACCTCTCTTAGGGAGACTAAGGAATGTGCATTTTTTGCCAGTTGCAGAAAGATGGTAAAATATACAAAATTATCAGCTCTTTCCCAATTAAAAAAAATCAATCAATCTAAAGAAATACCATACAATTGAAACAGGACGTCTGGAAATAAAACTGAATATGTATCTAGCGAACAGCTCTGCCTCTGCCAAATTCAAATAAAATTTAATCTCTATATTCATTTCAGACTGTGGAGGAAAATTTGCAACAAGACCCATAATGTCTGGTCTTTTCATTGTGCTTAGGATGGGTGGCCAGAATAAAAAACTAATAAATGTGGTGATTGACAACTAAGTCTTGAGATCTATCTTTAAACTGAGAACAGGCTGAAGTGGATTAAGATAATGTAAGTCTGATAATTAGGAAATGTAATACCTCCCAGTTCATCTGAATCTTTTATATCCTTTGCCTTAGATTTTCACTATTAAATGAGAAAATAGATGAAAAATGGTAGGTGTGTTTGTGTGTCATACTCAATCTCTTCCTTAGAAGAAAGTGTCTACATAATACATACTGAAATTGTACTGCAAAATGCCCAGGCAAAGGGGCCCTGATTCTTATCTTACTTAACATGCATAAACCACTAAAATCAGTGAAATTACACTAGTGTAAAACTAGTATATGTGCAAGGAGAATCAGACCCAATGTTATTGGTCAGATCTAATTCTGGAACATCTATAAACCAGCAAAACTGTCTCTAGCATCCTTTTAGATTATTCTGATTATTATTTATTATTCTGTTTTTCCTAGAGCAATAAGAACAGCTTTAGTTTAAAGCACACTGATGAAAAAGTAGACTTCTTTTCCAGGCTGTCTAGAAATAAATGGGTAATTCTAATGGCATCCTTAAAGTGTGTTTGATGTCAGAATAATGTAATCTGCTCTGGCATTTGGAGATAGGCTACGTTCAGGTCATTCTTTCAAATTCAGATCAGATCAGTTTCCAGTGCTGTCAATCTGGTATCTTTCACTGATTCTAGATTTATGTTTTTAAGGAATGAAAAAAAGCCTTTTTGTAATGAAAAGGACAAAAAAATTTTAAGCTTCATTAGTCTGTGCTCACATACTACACCTTGGTGCCCTCGAAAGAATAATAGATGCTTGAAGCATGAATGGAGAATTCCCATGTGTTGTTTGGAATTTTACATTCTATTGCTGAAATTAACTCTCTCTGCTTAACTTTGGTTACCTTGTCCATTAGAAAATTGGGAACATTTTGGCTCCACTTTGCAGGCAAAGTGTTTCATTTCTTATTGAAAACTTGTAGTAAAATTATGGCTCCTGGCACCAACTTAGCAAGCAGGTGCTTGGGACGGCCTCTCCGGAGAGGGGCGGCAGGTCCAGATATTCGGTGGCAATTTGGCAGAGGGTCCCTCGCTCCCGCTCGGAGCGAAGGACCTCCTGCTGAATTGCCGCAGATCGCGGTTGTGGCTTTTTTTTTTGGCTGTTTGGAGCGGCAAAACCCCTGAAGCGTGCCCTGTTCATTACTGTTGCTATTTTCAGTTATTTTCATAAGATGAGGCAGGTACACACACGTATGTGCACACATCGTATTGAGCTGATATAAAATATTTCCATTCACCCTGCTAAATATACATCTATCAACCTTCTGACTTTCTCCTTATCCTAATGCAGACTTCTGGATGGGCTGCTCTCATCTTCCTAGTTCTGATGTAAAATAAGTCTGGAATCCAGTAAGTGGCAACTGGGGTAGTACAGCTATATTCTGGTGATATGAGGTATCCTATTTGAGACACTTTAAAGAGCTGATTTTCAGAAAATGCTGAGCATTCACTCCCTGAAAATCAGGCCCTTTGAAGGTGTCTAAAGTAAGGTAACCCAAATCACTAGTCACTCTTGAAAAATTAGGCTGTGAAATTTTATTAATCTGTATGCAGAGAAGAAAAGACTGTAAATAATGAATAAGGAGGTGCAAATTAATATGACTATCTGACAAAAAATATGTTAAAGTAGATATAACAGCAGGCTTTTAAATTCAATACACAGAAGTCATGCTTATTTTAAAATCTCACTGCAGAAATAAGGAATATATTTCTCTCAAAGCTTTTGCATTCTTTTATATGCATATGCTTCTTGATTCTGGTTGTTCTTCTATCCCTTACTTGCCAGAAATAGGTTCACAAATGTGCCATTATCAGGAGAATGCTTTGTAGCAAATGTTCTTCTCATATGAAGTGGAAGCAGTGATGTCAGCTGCTATTGACGAAATTGGCTTTCAGAACAAACCTGAGGCTCCTACTTACTAACTGACTGGGTCATATCATGGAGGAGAGAAAGAGAGTAGGGATTGGGAATTCTTTTTTAAGGGCTGTAAGCTGGTTTGTGGGCTGCCTAAATAATTAAACTTTGAAAGAAACAAAGGACTGGATTTTACGAGGTTCTAATCTCTTATCACTCCCCTTGATATTGATGGGCATTGAGAATAATGAGCACCTGATGAGATTGGACCCTCATTTCTTGCTCTCCGGACTGAAGCATAGTTGGGAACTAGCTGTTAGAGGGAGTGCGGAGGTTCATAAAATGATCGATTAAGGCCACTTCATACAGTTTAAATTTGTTTGGAGTTACAGGCTACAAAAAAATTCACATTATGGTGCATCATAGTCTGTTGATATGTGACGGGGAAAAAGAGGCAGAAAGGGAAAACATTCTGAAAATGTAGATGTCCTAAAAAAGGAGAAATGAAATGAATGGGCTCAATTTAGAACAGCTCTCTGATTTCTGTGTGGCAGGTGGCAATCTCTAAGCTAACTCTTGTTCAATAGTTATAAAAGGCACGTCCCCTTTTTTATTTTATTTTTTTTATTTTTTGTTAGGACATTACAGATTTTACTTACAATTGTGCATACATTTTAAAATATAGTACATGTTAAACTTACAGGGTTGTCTTCCTTTTAAAGAAAAGCAGCAGTCGATAGAAATACAATAAGTTAAAGTAGATTTAATTTGGATTATTTTCAAGAAAAACAAATAATAACTGATGCCATGGTTTGAATAGCTCCTTAGAAAAGGTTAACTATAAAGCAAGAAGACCATCTTGAATGTAAGCTTGCATTTATAATCTATGGGCCATGTTCTATAACCATTTCTCACATTGAGTGCTACCTTACTTCTTGAGTAATTGCACCTATGCAAATATTACCAACTTTAAAAATAACCCTATTCCTACAAAGACTTACAAAACATCATTCACTACTCTTTTTGGTTTGAGAAGTTTAAATATCCTTCACTTTTGAATACTAATTTTTAGAACAACTTTGAATCACTTCTGAATTAAATAAAAAAAAGATTTCCGATGGGGCACAATAACACTAAGTCACAGCTGCTTAGCAATAGCAAACTCTTGTAGGGAAAACAAAACTATTTGATATTCATTGGACCATAATTGAAAGTCAGTCAGTTATTAAAAAAGAGCAAGAAACAGGATCTGGGGAGTTTTGTATAGATACAGCATATTACTTCTTATATATTGACTTCTGTGTGGTCCTCTACCATAAACAAAGGGAATACTGAGTAGAAGGAGGAGCAGTTATTTTACCTCTTTGTTTGGCACTATTGCAACTGGTGCTGAAATACGGCGTCCAGTTCTGGTGGTCACAATTCAAGAAGGAAGTTGATAAATTGGAGAGGGTTCAGAGAAGAGCCACAAGAATGATTAAAGAATTACAAAACATGCCTTACAGTGATAGAATCAAGGAGCTCAATCTATTTAGCTTAACAAAGAGAAGGTAAAGGGGTTACTTGATTACAGACTATAAGTATGTATTTAATAATTGGTTCTTCAATCTAGCAGAAAAAGGTATACCATATGCCTGTGCTTGGAAGTTGAAGCTAGACAAATACAGGCTGGAAATAAGGTATACATTTTTAACAGTGAGAATAATTAACTATTGGAACAACTTACCAAGAGTCATGGTGGATTCTCAGTCACTGACAATTTTTGGCTAGCATGCACAACATGAAAACCGTACATTTTTTGAGGAATCTAGCCTTACTGGTACAAAATGAAACACTTTTTGGCTGCACAGATGTAGTGGAATTGCTTGCTATAACTGATTTAAGGCCACAGAAAATACATGCTTTTTTGAAGGAAACCATCTTGAGTCGTGAATAATGAAACCTTAGAGACCCTAACATTTTATGTTCACCATGCCCTAAGGGCTACTGATATTCCTCCTAGTCTCAGTGCTGTCAGGCCTCAAGTTTCCAAAATATAACACAGCCTTAGAATCCACAGTAGCTCCTGGCATAGAGGCTTAAAACTTGACCTTCTGGAAGCAAGACAAAACATCATCAGCAATGCCATTGTTGATACTCAGAGTCTGATTTGCTATAAAACAGGTGTTCAGAGTTAGGAATCTCACTGGAAAAGTGTGACCAATTCTGGGGGATAGTGTGCAGCAGGGACATGGCATTGGACCAGAAATCTACCTGCTTATTCTTGAATCTGTCTCTCCCTATGCAAATAGGACAGGGAAGCATTTCAAGAAGATAGTGTCCAGAACCAGCCTCCATGTGTCTTAATCTGCAGGCCTCCACTCCATGTACTAATTCCCTTTAAAGAGCTTCCCATCACTGAATTCCCTGGAAGCTTGGAACAGTACGTGAAGCTCTGAGCCCAGTTCCCAATCAAATTGCCAGAACATGGCACCATTGTATCCAATGCAGAACTGTTTCTCCATCCCCAAGTGAAAGTACAGTGACTTCATTCTGGATAAGGCTAAAATGTTTTTAGTTTGTGTTTAGTGAGGACTACTTATTTGTGGTGGGTGGCGAATTAATGATATGTTATGGCTTTTATTTGGCTGTGGTTGTATTTTACTTGGTGGCCCTTTTGAAAATTCTTAGAATAGAACTAAAACATCTGACCTAAGAAACTTTTTTTACAAGTAAAAATACATTTCTGATGGGTGCCATCTGGAACTTGGGGTATCACCAAGCCCCCTGCCCCACCAGTCTGGGCTCCCTTTCACACTGTACTGCTGTGACAAGCTGCAAAGCTCTCCAGCCTGCACTTTTGTCAGCATTCATACAGGTAAGGACACACCCAGCTGCAGGTACATGCGGGCTCTCTGACCAGCCCCTGCATAGGAAGGCTACAGCTAAGGCAACTCCCAACTCCTCAGATACATGCCTCCTCTGGAGTATAAGCTCAAAATTATACTGTCTTGTGCTGCACAGGGAACTGTACAGCATAAGCTCATTAAAAAACTGTAAAGCGTAAGCTCCGTCCCTCAAGGTGGAGAGGAATATGCAACAACCTTTGTCCCTGAGTTATGATTCCCACACACTTCACTCCAACGCACTGGTTTAGATAAAGCAAAAACACGTTTATTAACTACAAAAGATTTTAAGTGATTATAAGTGATAGCAAACAGATCAAAGCAGATTACTTAGCAAATAAACAAAAAATGCAAACTAAGCTTGATATACTAAATAGATTGGATATGATTAGCAAAGTCTCACCCTAAGAGATGATACAAGCAGACTGCAGATTCTTAAGGGGCAAGCTGTAGTTGCTTTACAGTTTGGAGTCCCCAGCTGTTTCATTCTCAGGCTAAAAATCTCTTTACCTTGGGTCCAGCACTTCTCCCAGTTCAGTCTTTGTTCCTCAGGTGTTTCCAGGATTCTTCTTGTGTGAGGAGTGAAGAACCCAGACCAGATGATGTCACTCCTTGCCTTATATAGCTTTTGCACGTGGGGAGAACCCTTTTTTCCCAAAACTTGGTTTCCAGACCAGTCTGTGGAAAAATATTGACATCCGAAGACAGAGTCCAGAGACATGTGGTCTCATCACATGTCCTTGTAGATTCATAGCAGCCATGACTCAGAGGCGGTCTGTAGCGTTCTCAGGAAGGCTCCCCAGATGGGAGATAAGCTTCTCTTAAGGCCTATTGTTTTTTCCTAATGCCCCACTGCCCTGAATAGGCCCTTCCCCACCCACAATCTAGACTGAAAACATCTTTTCTAGTGGGCATTACCCAGATGTAACTACATTTGAAAATACAGATACATAGTCAATATTCATAACTTCAGATGCAAAAGTGGTACATGCATACAAATAGAATAATCATATTCAGCAAATGGTAACTTTTCCAAAGACACCTCACATGACTTATCTTGCACAAAATACATTATAATTATGTCTTAATCGTATCATAATACTATCACTATGAAGGTTATGGGGTGCACTGTCACAACATTATTTTAACAATTATTGTGTTAGTTTTTGAAAGCTATACGACTTCTATTTGGTTAAATTTCTGTCCTTCCTAATAATCCTGGTGAATGTGTTGATTGTAAGTGTTGAACATTTTTTTTTTCTCTTCCAGGTATATTAGAAAAAACATGTTTTTATTCAAATGGGAGTGACCTTCTAGCTGCTGGTGGTAACATTCGAACATCTGACATGCCTTTTCCAAATATTGTTGAAAATGGTTCGAATGTGGTTCCCATAGTGGATCTCAAAGTGCTGCCATCTTCCTGGACCCAAAGCCCTTTATCCCATATTGACCAAATGCATGAAAACTTAAGTATGTTTAGGCAGGCCTTACAGGAAGATTCCTTGGCTCCTATTACAGCAGCCCCACCATTCAACACTGCTACTGGTATTTTGACCAGCGCCCCTGAAGACCATACATGGTCATTTGCCACTACAGAGGAGAAAACTCTTTGGTCCACAGACACATCCATCAAGATCACAGACAGAATATCCTCTCTACCTACATTAAGTTCTATCCATCCAGCTGCTGTACAAGAAATGAATCTGAAAAAAAGTAAGATGATATTTTATTTGACTCTAACTAATTATGACACAAAAAAGTACAAAAAAAATACAGTTGGTAGTGTGATTGGAATGCTTCCCAAACCCATGAATTCTCAGGAATAGAAGTCAGTTCTAGATAGTTTTCATCATGTAGGTTCCATATCTTAAGGAATCAATTTATCAGAATACGTAGTCATCCCTGATGTGGAAGAGACATGAACGTCCTTTGTGGTTAAGTAACTCTTACTTAGACTGCTGTTTGTTTGG
The DNA here is from genome assembly GCF_003597395.2 of Chelonoidis abingdonii. Lineage (NCBI taxonomy): Eukaryota > Metazoa > Chordata > Testudines > Testudinidae > Chelonoidis > Chelonoidis abingdonii. The sequence goes on from NC_133773.1 coordinate 95,593,395, forward strand.
TTGACATATTGCATATTGTGATAGCTTTGCATGTTTATCTTGGCTGAAAGTGAGTTGTTGCAGACTTTAACTCTGTATTTTTGACTCAGTTCTTTCATATTTCAAGTGATTTTAAAAATCAGTTTAGGCCCCAATTCAGTAAGATGGTTTAAACACGTTTAACTTTAAGTGCATGAATAGTTGCATTGAAGTCAATGGGCCTACTCACACGCTTAAAATTAGGCACAGTGCTGAATAGGGGCCCTAATGTTAAGGTTACATTTTTTTGTATCTTATTGGACAAATTCCTGCCCAATTTAAAGCTACTGGGTTCTTTACAAATACATATTCTATCACATTTGTGGGGACTTTAAAGAAATAATAAGCAATAACAACAAATAATGTTGAAATAATCGTGGTCAGGTTTTACCATTATGACTGCAGCTACTGGTGCAATACCATAACACTATGGTAATTTTATTAGCAGGGTTTGGCGGGATGGGGGTGGGACTCATTGGTCTCATTCCTGCATAATTTTCTAAAACGCAGTGGTACAGTATTAAAATAACATTGAGTGCTCCCTTTTACTTTGATACCATTGTCTTGCTGTTGATCATCTGATACCACAAAGGTATCTTCACAGAACTGGAATAAATCAGCTATCTGATTTAATCAGAGATGAAATAGTAAGCAGAATGATGTGAGAATGTCAGTCTATTAGTAATGTCATGGTGTTTTTGAGAACTTCTGTAGCAGGGTTAGAGAGACAGTGTCTCATGGTGGTAACTGCTTCTGAAAGATTTATACTATTGGTTATTTTAAGGAGAATGATATGTGCCATACTCTGCTGCCGGGCACTGTGGCTAGTTAAACAGTAACAGCCGATACTAATTTATCTGAAATTTTTAATCGTTGTATCATTCAAGCTGAACTGATGTGATTTAAGAATGTCAAATCAGAAAACTCTTAGTGTAAAATTTTCCTGTGAGATACGATTTATATCTTCAGCACTGAGGATGCCTTTATCTGCTTTTCTCTTCTTCATCACAACAGAGGATAAGCCCTTGCTAAATCCAAAGAGACATTTCCAAGTCCTATTTCCTTTTTTTTCCTACAATGACATGAAAACAAGGAAAGCTTCCAAAAAATACGGCTGTAGTAACCTCTCCATGGAAAGGGGTGGATGGCTGGGAGCTCTGATTTCTCTTCTTGAGTAAATTTTAGGAATATATTGCACACTGTTGTCACAGTTCAGAGCAAATGCACCTATATTTCTCCCTTGTGGTCCACCAAGGACACTCACCTGGGCTCCTGGCTCCTCTGCTGTCATAGAATCATAGGACTGGAAGGGACCTCAAGAGATCATCTAGTCCAGTCCCCTGCACTCATGGCAGGACTAAGTATTCTCTAAACCATGTGGACCTGTCACCTCTCTTGGGTGGAGATTAGCATCTTTCTCCCTCCTGGCCGGGTTTTTGGCAGCCTGCACAGTTCCCTGCCTACACTGTGATGTCCCCATCAAGCCAGAGTAAACGGGACAGAGTCTACACTTTGCTTTCTTTCCCAGGGCTATGAACAGCTATAACTGTCAGCAGTTACGAGTGAGCATGTAGCTCTTTATTAGCAAACACATTTATTCTTAAGGTGAGAGCATTGCAGAGAAAACTTATTAAAACAATAAAATAACCTTTGTCTGTTTCCATCTGTTGTACTTACAGTGCTGCCAAGCTATGGGAAATATCGGACCTCTTCTTTGTCAGTTTCAGAAAGTGTTATTGGTGTTTCTTGTTATGGGTTTATTCTCATGATTTTAGTTTTCTCAGTGTTGATTTTCAACCCTACTAATTGTGCATAAGCCTAGAGATAATTTTAGCTTGCATGTCTCTCTGGGTATGGGTTAGTAAGTTGATGTCATCTGCAAAGTCAAGGTCCTCTTACTTTTGTGTGAAAGTCCATTGTATGCCCTTTGGTTTTGTGGTCGTTCTCATTACTGAATCCACTATCAGTAAAAAGATATGGGTGACAAAAGACATCCTTGCCTGATGCCCATAGTAACATTGAATGGTTTAGTCAGTTTGCTGTTTATGTATAATGTGGCATGTCATATTTTCATAAAAGCTCTCGATGTTCACATATTTCTGAGGTATTCCATAGTGACAAAACAACCTCCATTAAACTGTTCCATCCACTGTGTCAAAGGCTTTCTGGAAATCTATACAATTCAAATAAAGTAGTGATTGCAATTTGATCCACATTTCTATGATGATACATAAGATTATCATTTGATTTATATGTGATTCCTCCTTCTGAACTCTGCCTGTTCTTGTCATAACCTTGAATCTACCACTCTCTTTATTTTGTATAGAATAATATATGTAAATACCTTACTTGGAATAGACAGCATAGGAATGCCCCTCCAGCTTTTACACTGACTGAGTTCTCCTTTCTTTTTCAGTTTCACTGCATGACCCTTTTCCATTTGTTTGGTATTTTCACTTCTTCCTATATCTTTTGTAAAAGGCCTATAAAAATGACTAGAAGAACATGGTAGACTAAGTTAAGAACCACTGTCAGTGTGTTGTCCAGACCTGGTGCCTTTCCAATTTTTAACTGATTGACGGTCATTTCTACATCTACTCTGGTGATTGGCCTCATTTGACATACAGATTGTCTCTGTCCTCTATATCTGGGGGATTGGCCACTGGCTCACCATTCAGTAGTTGACTAAAATAGTGTCTCCATATATTTAATGGTTCTGATGTTCTCGCAGTAACCTTTGTAACTTCAGTATTCTCTTTAAAATTGCTTTTTTGTATGAAGTTTCCTAAGTTTACTGCTTCATATCACTCTCCTATGTGTGTAGTAAACATTCCCTAGTTATCGCCACAGCAATAAACCAAGTACAGTAAAATTGTTACCATTAGATGTAATTTTTGTTCTAACATAGTGGAAGATAGTTTTATGTGACCTATCATCAAGTTTTAACTTTTATCCCATAGGTGGGAGGTTTTGAAACAAAAGATGATTTTCACTGAGAGAGGTTTTGGTTTCTTCTCTATTAAATAAGAGGTGACTGAAAATTTATTTTTAAATAAAGGTAGTGAACAGGGAAATTAAATTCCTTTAAAGCAGTTTAGTAAAGGAGTACTCTGAATTACATCTGTGTTGGAAGGAAAGGGGAGAAATGTGTTTTTTCTGGTCAAGAGATTTGAATTAATGTGGCTGTATTTCTGGTTTGTTGTTTTGGAAACGGAGTGTGCTCTATAGATTTAAGTCACTGGCATAGGTCAAGCATAGTCCATGTGAGTGTTTGTTTTCTAAGAACAAAAATAGCAATAGGGAAACTTCTAAAGAATCCAGAGGTCCAAGAAAGTATAATCATTTAATTTAGAAACCTTTTTTGTGGTATTCTGTTAGTTCACTAATTGACAGTAAATAGAAAAAAAATATTTTTACATGTGTTGGTTTATCTTAAAGGACATAGTGTTTCTTCAAGATAAAATTCAAAATGTTTTTTACCTCGAGCTATTTTGATTTTTTGTTGAAACACAAATTTGTTGCAGCTGTATTATAAGGAGGGAGGGAGACTTTGATGTTGCTGAGGGAGGGAGAGGAGGAGAGCTCTTAAGTGTATCAGATATTGTAGGATGTTCTGCAGTTCAGATGAAGTAGGCTCCCTGATCTGAAGCACTGATGAGTCAGAGAGAGAGAGAGAGAGAGAGTCGTCTTAATCAAAGTACCCTTTAGCCTAAGTAAAGGTGCACAGGGATCAAAGTACCCTTTAGCCTAAGTAAAGGTGCACAGGGGCTGGGAGCCAGGAGACAACAGGGCTTGTCTCCACTGGCAATTTACAGTGCTGCAACTTTCTGGCTCAGGGATGTGAAAAAACACCTGTTTCAGCGCTCTAAAGAGCCAGTGTAGACAGTGCCCCAGCGCTGAGAACTGCGTCCCTCATGGAAGTGATTTTTTTAGAGCGAGCACACAAGGTGGCAGCACTTTAGCATTGCCAGTGTAGACTAGCCCTGTGAGGTCACATTTCACCTCTTCTGCTCACTGATGCTTATAATATTTCTTATTGAGCAAGGACTTGTACTTCTATTTTAGGAGGCAGTCGAGTATCAGCCCTCCATTTTACAAATAAGTTAATGTCACAGAGAGTTTGAAATAATAATACAACCTTCTCTTTCATTTCAGTTTATGTTTAACAGGGAAAAGAGACTTACTACCCTTTAACTTTTTCCCCTCATAAGCAATTTAGAAGTATACAAAATAAATATCCAACATTTAGGGGACAAATTTTAGTAAGTTTGTCAATCCCATCATATATTGTCCCTCCAACTAAGTTTGTGACTCTAATTCACTACAGTTATTGTGCTAACTCATGTAGGGTGACCAGACAGCAAATGTGAAAAATCGGGATGTGGGTAATAGGAGCCTATGTAAGAAAAAGATTAAAAAATTGGGACTGTCCCTATAAAATTGGGACATTTGTTCACCCTAAAATCATGGCTCCTTATTGTGCATATTTAGTTTCTAGATGATCACCTACCTAAATACATAGTAGTGAAACAATCCTCTATATAATATATTTAACAGACTCAGATGTACATTGGAATGAATACTATATGTGGTAGTATGAATACATGATTGCATACACCCCCTCACAATTACATTTTCGCTTGCTCAGTGTGTCTACACTCTTCAGCTTTTTGGCAGTGTGCTGTGCTGCTGAGTGGGAGACTTCCAGGTTAGAACAAAGCTGGTTTTGTACCTGTTGTTTTCCCCTGCCTTTGAGACATCTGTGTGCATTTAGAATTATAGATGTAGCACTTTAACACCAATTTTTATGTAAAGAGCACAAGTCCTTTTCAGCCTTGAGCCAATGTTCCTCTTTGCGCATATGTAGTACATTTTTTACATTTTATGACTTATAGTTCAAACAGATGCTGATTGACAACCTCTTGGCCAGTTGATAGTTATTATTTTATGTGTGAAGTAATATGCCAAGGGTGGCACGATGCTCCCTAGGAATGGCAGGAGTGAACACTAGTGGTACTGTAAATTAATTGGCTGAGAACCGTATTATTTCCTTTTCAAACTTGCCACATTCTTTCTTTCTCTCTCAAAAACACAGGTAAAATGAATTATCTGGTTGTTTCAGTAAAGGGTATTTGTGGCTATTGTGCTAGAGTACCAGGTAGATTAGGGTTGTCTGGTTGTATGGCTATTTTTTTGGCCTCTATACCAGATTACTAGATGTATGCCTTGGCTTTGTTAGCTAGTGCCTGCTTCTGGGAACTGGATGTTGCGACTTACACTCAGACTTGGTCTACTTCATGCTTCTGCACAATCCATTGTAGATTATAGCACTTCCAGTAAAGTAGGATGTGGATGTAGTCTCGTCATTAATGTACCAAGGTAGAGTCTAGAATATCAGGCACAAGCCTAAAGTATTAGTACTGATGCATCAACCTATGGTTCAGAACTACTGTCATGTTGCATAGAATTATTTGGAGAATACAGTATTCACATGTAACCAGCAAAGACAGGTCATGTCTTTCAATCTGAATCTCTTGCTCTTTCTAACATTTTCTTTCTTTTCTCACTGAAAACTTTTGAAGTCCAAGAACAAAATAAAAAGTAAAAACATTCTAAATAAGTATCATTTGGGAACAGGAAATCTGAAGTGATGATAAATTGGCCACAGTAACTGTAGCTTGAATATCTAATACATTGAGCCTTGCAAAATTATCATGAAAATTTACTAGCCCAGGCACAAAATCTATTTACGTGAACTTTGTCATGATGATTGATAAAAATGAAAAAATAAATGGTTCTATTCTCTTATCAATAAAAAATTCTTTGTCTTGGAATATTGGGTAATTAGAATTTGCATGTCTGAATAACTGCGTAAGATATAATATGGGGGCCTGCTTAATTGTACTGAAAGCAGTCTTGGCCTAATTTTATGGTAATCTGCTGTAATCAGTATAACATGTAAAGGTCTAAAAAAGCCATGACTGAGGAAAGATGTCTCTACTTATTAGACAAATGACATTAAAGAAATAAAAAGACTTTGTGTTTGGAGTGGGGAAGTTGAAGTATGAGCATTCAAAAATACTCCTTTTGAGTTTTACAAACCTCCAGCCTGTGAATTATTTGCACAATTTAAGTGTGGCTCTACTCTGAAAAGTGACTGTGTAAAATTTTTCATATTTGTTTCTCAATGGCATCCAGATTAAATCTACTCAATTTACATGTAAAAAGAAGGTTTTCCTAACTGCTAGTTCCTCAAACTCTGATAGCCAACCTGTATTCTCTTTGGCTTGCACATGACCGATGATAAATATTCTGCAAACAAAATTTTAATTAACAATTCCTGTTGTTGTTATGAGACCCAGAAGAGAGCCCAACATACTATCCGACAGAGCTGAATTGGCTCTGTGGCACTAACGAGTGATAAATATTAAACACTTTTTTTGTCAGTAAATAGATAGGATCCAGAATACATACAGGTCTTTCGAGTGAGAAAATATTGTTTTCCAATTGCCACTTTTTTTTATCATAATCACATTTTAAGTTTGATATCTGCTATTAACATAGATATATTCTAAACAGTAAATGATCCTGATAGAAATTGTTTGATCAAAACAATTATGCGTGCCTCTCTTTACATTAAAGCATAAGGTGACAAACTAGAAAGAACAGAGTATCTGCAAAACATTTGCTAGACATTTAATCCCCAGCCTTGCAAACTAATGTGTTTGCTAACCTCTTAATTGCTATGTCCACACAGAGCCCCCCTGACTTCATTGGGGCACCATGTGGGCAGAGAGTCAGTTTGCATTAACAAGCTTGCAGGATCAGGACTTTAGTGTGTACTTGTCAGATATGCTTGCATATTGTTGTGCACATAACAGTGTGTTATGTGAGATTTTAATTTAAAATTTACAGTGGTGTATAAAAGGAGATGTTATTTAATAAATTCTATCTTGAATAAGTGATTTTTTCCAACCCCTCTCCTCCCTGGGAAGTATTGAACACTACAGTTTGTTTTTATTTTATTTATTGTATTTGATTTATATGTATACAATTGAAAGGGTACTTATCTTACACTGTGGATGCCTCTGATAATTAAGGGTGGGATTTTCAAAAGTAATCAGGATTGGTAAATCTCTGTTCCTGCTGAAGTCAAGGAGAGTTTTACCATAGGCTCATTCATAGCAGAGTTAGGCCACTACTGAGCACTTATGAAAATATCACCCTAGAAATACAATGTAAAGTATGTAAAAGAAAGTCAGCATCATCATCACAGCACTTGCCCTGAAGGTCAACAGATCTGGGCTACAGTATTTTGGGTCAATGGGAAGAATGTTCCAAAGGAAAAGATCTTCCATAGAAACTTCTGTTAGCAACCTCTTCTTGTTTTTTTTTTCAGTGGAGGTCCAGCTTGAGTGCTTCTGTAGAACTCAATTGTGGAATTTATGGCACAGGGAGTGGTGATTGGTCAGCCTCAGGGCATTTAGGAGTTTATCGATCAATACCAGGATCTTAAATTTCCCCTGGAAAATCCAAAGGAGGCATTGCAGATTACAACATCCAGGCTGCATGTACTTGCAGTACTCCAATTACCAAGCGGGCTGCTACATTCTGCCCTAGATTTAGTTTCTGAATAGATTTAAGGTACCATCCCAAGTAGAACACATTACATTAGTGTTGTCTGGAGGTAAGGAAGGCATGAATTACGGTGGTAAGATTGCATCACAAAAAAGAGGTCATGACGTCCTCTAGGACATAACTGTAAAAAGTACCCTTGGCTACTGGTAAATGGTGACCAAGTACTGGTAACTGGGAATCCAACAAGACTCTGTTTAGATAGCTCACTCCTTCCCTATTTGTAGCCTTTATGTCTCTACTGTGAATCTTTATGTTGTTAACAAAATATTTGTCTTTGTTATTCCAACTATAAAAATATGAAAACACATGTGTAATTAAATAATTAAATTCTATTAGTGTAACCCAGTCCTCATTTTAATTTATTGGAAACACATCTGTAAGGCATTGCATTTGAATGTCTGTGTCTCTTCTTCAGCAAACACATTTGTATTTAAAAAATTTAATTTCTCACACAAAAGCTTTCAAATATACCTTCAACACTCAGTCCAGCCTTCTGTGATGCTGGAAATAGACCCCCAGCTCCTTCAGAAAAACACAGAATGAAATGAATCTTATCACTTGTTTCTTGGAAATGCATCTCCATATATGGCACACTAAAGACTGATAAAATTAGGCTGTGGCTAGATGAAATACAAGGTATGGAACAAATTACAGCTCAAATCAGCCAATCTCAGGACTGGTTTGAGGAAAGATGAAATTTAACAGATCATCTGCTCACAACGCATAAAAGAACAAAAAATATTAGGCATAAAACCTCAGTCCTAAACTAAAATATGAAAACAAAATAATTTGAGTCTTCAAGGAACATACCCATACCAAGTATCAGAAGGGCCTACTCACATTTAACAATACCGTATAAACTCTGCACATAAAAACTGAGTCATTGGAGTGTCTGCCTTTGTGATATTCTCCCCAAATTTTAACAAGGTGCTGCTTTTTGTAACTTGTCTCCAAGCAAGATATGTGACATTTCCTAATGCAAAATTCTCTTGTTTCCCCACCCTCTTCAAAAAAATGTGCCAAGTAAATTGTTACCCTCCCCGCCACAAAAGAGCCAACAATGCCTCACGCCGCCCCCCTGTCTTCTCAACCTATCATATTTCCTCCTCATTCTAATCTGGGAATTCCTGTTTTCCACAAATCTGAAGGAAGCTTATCTTCACATCCCAGTTTCCCCTCCCTATAGACCAGAGGTCTCCAAAGTGTGGGGCACACCCCCCTAGGGGGCATGGAGGAATGTCTGGGAAGGCATGGCGGGGCCTGAGACAGGCCCCATGGGTGCAGGGAGGGAGTGGCAAGCAGCCTCTCCCCACTCCCATTCTGTTCTAGTCCCGCTCCCAGCCACGTCCCTGGCTCTGGCCCTGTGCTTAGCCCTGTCCCCAGCCTCAGCATGTCTCCCAGCCCCTCACCAGCCCTCAGTGTCGGCCACTGGACATGGCTCTGTTCCTGGCCCAGGGCCGAGGCTTGGGGCAAGGCCAGGAGCAGAGATTCACCTGGCTGTGGGGCTGACTGCCAGCCCCCACCGCATCCTGGCTGCAGATCCAATCCCGGCCCCAGCCTCGGCCACTGGTCCCGGCCTCGCTCCTGGCCCCCTTTCCCCTGTCCATGTCCCCCCTCCTGAGCTGTGGCCCCACTCCTAGTTCCAGCGGTGTGGGGGGGCGTGGACAGAGGTAACGGAGGGGTGTGACCCTCAAAAGTTTAGGGACTGATGCCATAGACAGTCTCTTTACTTTTCTTATGACTGGCAACTCTCTTACAGTACCAATCTTTCCTGTTTGGACTATCCACAGAGCCAGAGTCCTAGTGGTCACAGTAGCAACCCTTAGACAGGAAGAGATAAACATATATACTCTTCTTGGACAATCAGCTGATCATGGTCCTGTCAAGAGGCAACATGGAAATGAACATCCTGAGGTCAATAGAGAATTCTTCTGGAGAATCACAGATTTATAATACTTGGAGTATGAAGTTAAATATTCACTGTGCAGTCTACCTTCACCACCAGATGAATAATAGATGCCCTCAGGCATAAGGTATTCATCTCCATGGAACATCAGTGGAATTTGGATAGTATAAGGAAAATAAGAGGTGCCACAGAAGTGACAATTCAATCTCAAATTAATTTAGGGATGCCAGTTTTGTGTATGTGCCTGCTACAGTAGTTCAGGTCACATTCAAGGCTTATCCATAGCTCAGCCATCAGTGAGAGTAGAAGTCCCACAGGCTGTATCTAGCTCTCTGAAATAGTGTCTAGAAAAGGACAGATTAATAATGTTGTACTCAATCATTAAAGCTAGACTAGATGGTCCTTGCAATGTATGCCAGCCTGGGAGGATGGTGAGCACAGTTGGCCCTGCCATGATCCAGTATACATGGTCCCAAAAGAGAGATTATAATACAGCATCTACTTGTTGGAGCTCAGAGCAGTCTGATATGGCATAAGAGCACTAGCTCACTCTACACGATAAGAGTCTTACTGGACAATGTTTCTGTCATAGCCCATAGAAGGAAACAAGAAGGAATGTGGTCTGCAGCACTTTTAAAGCAAGCTCCTCTCTTATTGACTTGAGTGGCACAAAACCTTCTGTCATTCTGCACCCTTCATGTCAAAGTCTCTGATGAGGAGCAGGGATATTACCATACATCAAACTGTGATGGGATGTGCATACCCCCCACTGGACAAGAGATAATTCACTCCACATTATGGGTGGCCGAAGTCCCACCCCTCACACCGGGCTGGACATGCTCCAACTGCTGCCTCAGTATAGAAGAGCCGAGCTAATTCTAGGCTGGCCACCGCGGGGCAAAGATGCCTGGGGGAGGCTCCAGGCCAGGAGCTGCTACAGCCACAGACTGCGGGAAACCAAAAAACTCGGGGACCAGACTGATGCACTGCTATCTTCAGCAGATTGCTGGGAGTCGGACTCCCAGGGATTTACCTTCACAAGGGACTCTGAAGACCATGAGGCTGTATGGACTGCTACCTCAGGAGATGTTGTAGGAAGTGGTCCAGGGAGGTGGAGGAAGTGGTATCTAAGGACAGTGCCTAAGCAAGTCTGATAGACACTACCCCGACCCACTCCTAAGGAGGATGGGGTGTGCAATGGTTTAAAATCCGAAGCAATAGGTTTTATATCCTTTGCAAAAAGGATAATAGCATGACAGCAAAAGCTATACTAACTATCACAAGCCTGGAATCCCTAAGCATGTCATTTTCACTGTGAAAGGCATTAGGGCAGTGTAAATATATCTTAACTATTTTTGGTTACAGGGCTATCGCCTATCTCAATTTTTCCAGATAGTAACAGTTTTGAAAGGACAGCTCTGTGTTGTTTGCAGAACCATTAGAGTATCCTAAAACATATTTTGGGCAACATCATCACTGAGTGAGCATGAGATGATATTTTGGGAGAAATTGAAGTGAATGCTGGAAAATCCTTATTAATGTATTAAATATTTATATATTGCTGTAACCATACTGAGTAACTGAGACGAGTTCTAAGGTGAGATGGTTTTGGGGTTTTTTTTCTTTGTAAGTCAGGAATTCCAAAGCAGTGGTCCACAGACTATTAGAAGTCCACACAGTATTTGGTGATGTTCTGTGGAGAGCTGGTTAACCACATGGCACTAACTCACTGTTATTAGCAGTATTATCTGTATTACACCTAGAGGCCCCAGCCAAGATTTGACCCCCATTGTGTTAGACACTTTCTGCTCAGTCACAGTCTCCACTCAGAAAATATTACAATCTAAATAAACAGGTCGGAGGGGAAGAGACTTTCCCAAGGTCACACTATAGGGCCATTGCAGAGTGGAGAATTGAATTCAGGTCTGACTCTCAGTTCACCATCATGACCTTTAGATCACAGTGCATCCCTTTTTCTTAATCTGCTTAATCACATTAAGGGAAGCAAAACATACATTCAGTACTTTTCCACCATTACTTTTCCATGTAAGCAATTATGAGTGGGAGGGGATGTGGTCTGCACAATAACAAATGGGAGACAAGACAGTCTATATAACAGTCTAGTGAGATATGGTCCATACTGTGAAAATATTTGTGAGCCTCTCTTCTAAAGGAGAGTTTCCCTCTTAAATATTTTCTTATTTCCTTGTTGTGGTATTTATATGTCTAAATTGCCATAGAGCAGGATGAGAAGAATTGTTTTCATTGATTTGTGAGGATTTTGCAACAACTCTGCCTTTTCCTGGTCATCATGTGTAGGCGTTTAGATAAAGTGATGTTGTATTTCTTTATCATATTCCACATTACTTAGTCATTCCTACAATCTCACAGAATTTGGAACCTGCTTGGAATGCCCTACATGTTCAGCTACAGTCACCTCTTCCATGAACCTCTTATTCTTATAAATGTTGCCTAATATTGCACATTGGCGCACACATTACATTTCAAGATATCTGCAAATAACATAGGCCAAGGTTTTCAAACTTAGCTGCCTACCATGAAAGATGCCTGTTCAGGAAAAAATTTGTGCATGGACTAAAGCGTTCCCTTCTCAAAACAACACTTAAGCACATAGTGAAATGCTGTCCTGGGTAGGGATACTTTCCTGAACTGGGACCAAAGTTAAATTCCTTAATATTAAAAAGTGACCTGATTTTCAAAGGTGCTGAGTGCCTACAGCTCTCATTGACTTCAGTGGAATTTGTTGGTCCTCGGCACTTCTGAAAATCAGGCCACTATTATTTTGGTGTCTAACTTTAGACACCTAAGTTGAAATGTTTGGCTTATAGTACAATTAATGTTTTTAAAAAGCAGTCTGTGGTCTAGATGTCTGTATACAGGTCAGGGAATCTCCTTGTTCAAGTTTTAGGTATACCATAGACTTTCTCTGAAACCTTTAAGTCAGGAACCTCTGGTTTTGGGTGCCCTACTTGAGCAATCGCGGGACTGATTTTTTTAGAAGTGCTGAGCACCCAGAACTGCAGTTTAAGTCGGTGGGCATTGTGGATGCTTAGAACCTTTGAAAATCAAGAGTCTTGTGGGTTTGATGACATTAATGTGCCTGCCTCACAGAGTATTCAGATTAATAAATTAATGTTTGTGAAGCACTATTCAGTTAAAGTAATAAGTTTTCTTATTTATTATGATTGGTATTTATTTATGAATTAAAGTTGATGATCTCTTCATCCAGGGAGCACCAGCAGCATCCTCTGTCTTTTAAAGAATGCTACTTTCTTAAAGATGACCAGGCATATCCTGGTTACAACAGGCATTCATTACATCATTTAAATAAGTTAAAATCCATAAAGAGGAAATTGTAAATTAGATTATTTTTAAGTCATGTGTGTTTAAATAATCAAATGTGTATTAGTAAGGCAATTTTTAAATTGTGATTTGAAACTTTACAATGTCCCTTTTAACTTCAGGAAATGTTGAGTGAAATCTGAATTGAATTAATTAAAAAAGGAATGTGATGGAAGTGAAAAATATTGAAAGATAAATTATGTGTCCATGGATTATGAATACCAGTCACTTTATTCATTGTATGAACAAGGATATATAAACTGTAAAGGAAAATAAGAGACCTATTCAAGATACAAGAGGACTGTAAAAAATTACAGAATGAAGTTGACATAAAAAAAGAACTAATAGAAAAGGCAGGGATAGAGAATGAAAAGAAATATATTTACATAATAAGCTAAGTTATAAAAAGAAAAATTCCCACCACTTAGAACAAAAAGGAAGCCTGGGAAGGAGACAGCAGGGATCTCTAACAGATTGCAAGAATAATTTAAACACCAAAGCACTTGACATTGCTGAAGAAATTAAATGCATTCTTTTTCTCATTATTTTACAAGGCAAATGCAGGACAGATGTCAGAAAAACAAATATTTTCTAAAGTCTAAAGTGGAAATACTAGAGGAAACCAGAACAGGTAATCAAGAAATTACAGTACCCTTTCAATGACTGACAAAACCAGACAGATTATGGAGGAAGTGAAAAATTATCTTCATAGGAACATTTTGAGCAGATTTAATTAAAACTTCTTTGAAGTATTCAGAGTTTAATATCAATCGGACATTCAGCCCAGCAACCAACTTCTTTATTTTGTTAAGAAAGTGAGCTTGCAGTTTATGAGAATTCTGGAATGTGAAACTCTCATCTTACTTTGAACTCAAAGCCCATATGAATTTTTTTTAATAGAGTACACCTTTCATTGTAATATAGTTGATCTAAATACTGCTATTTTAATTAAGGAAAAAACAGTTTACAGATCCCCCTGATGGTAGTTTAATATAGTCTAACCTCAGACAAGTGGCATGCATTGTGGCACATCACAAGAAAACCACATGGCAGGGACTTTTCTTGAGTTATGCAGCAGGCATCTGAAATGAGAATCTGGTCCAAAATGGACTGCACCAAGGGAAATTCCAGACGAAATAGGCCAGGAGGGCTGGCTGTCTTTTATGTTGACAGGTATGAAAAATGTACAAGATATCATAGAGATCCAAACCAAGTACTATAATTTGGGAAGAAGAGAGTGAATTTTGGAAAGTAGTTTTGTTCAAAGACCAGACCCTAGCTAGAATGTCATACTCCTAGTTGTTCTAGACACCAAAAGTAAAATCCCTGCAAGGTGCATGGAAATTTTTGAAAAACACCATAGTAAAGGCTCAACTTAAATGGATGCCCCAAATTAAAAAAAACATAGTAAGAGAACCAAAAAAGAGCCATCATAGCTAAACAACAAAGTAAAAGAAACAGTGAGAGGCAAAAAGGCATCCTTTTAAAAGTGGAAGTTAAATTCTAGTGAGGAAAATAGAAAGGAGCATAAACTCTCTGGTAAATGAAGTATAAAAATATAGTTAGGAAAGCCAAAAAAGAATTTGAAGTACAGCTAGCCAAAGACTCAACAAGTAATAGCAAATTTTTTTTGAAGTACATCAGAAGCAGGAAGCCTGCTAAACAACTAGTGGGGCCACTGGGTGATTGAGTTGCTAAAGTAGCACTCAAGGACAATAAGGCCATTGCAGAGAAACTAAATGAATTCTTTGCCTCGGACTTTATGGTTGAGGATGTGAGGGATAGTCCCAAATCTGAGCCATTCTTTTTAGGTGACAAATCTGACGAACTGTCCTAGACTGAGAAGTCATTAGAGGAAGTTTTGGAACAAATTGATAAACTAAACAGTAATAAGTCACAAGGACCTTATGGTATTCACTCAAGAGTTCTGAAGGAACTCAAATGTGATATTGCAGGACTACTAACTGCAGTCTATAATGTGTCATTTAAATCAGCTTCTGTACCAAATGACTAGAGGATAGCTAATGTGATGCCAATTTTTAAAAAGGGTTCCAGAGGTGATCCCAGCAGTTGCAGGAGGTAAGCCTGACTTCAGTACTGGGCAAACTGGTTGAAACTACAGTAAAGAACAAAATTGTCAGACACATAGATAAACGTAATAGTCATCATAGTTTTTGTAAAGGGAAATCAGGCCTCAACAATCTGTTAGAATTCTTGAGGGGGTCAACAAGCATGCGGACAAGGGGGATCCAATGGATATAGTGTATTTAGATTTTCAGAAAGCCTTTAATCAGGTCCCTCACCAAAGTCTCTTATGCGAAGTAAGCTGTCATGGGACAAGAGGGAAGGTTCTCTTGTGGATTGTTAGCTGGTTAAAAGATAGGAAACAAAGGGTAGGAATAAATGGTCAGTTTTCACAATGGAGAGAGGTAAATAGTGATGTCTCCCAGGGGTCTGTACTGGGCCCAGTCCTTTTTAACATATTCATAAATGATCTGGAAAAAGGGATAAACAGTGAGGTGGCAAAATTTGCAGATGATACAAAACTACTCAAGATGGTTAAGTCCCAGGCAGACTGTGAAGAGCTACAAAAGCATCTCTCAAAACTGGGTGACTGGGTAACAAAATAGCAGATGAAATTCAGTGTTCATAAATGCAAAGTAATGCACATTGAAAAACAGGATATCAACTATACATATAAAATGATGGGGTCTAAATTAGCTGTTACCACTCAAGAAAGAGATCTTGGAGTCATTGTGGATAGTTCTCTGAAAACATCCATTCAATGCAGAAGTTAAAAAGCTAAGAGAATATTGGGAATCATTAAGAACGGGATAGATAAGAAGACAGGAAATATCATATTGCCTCTGTATAAATCTGTGGTATGTCCACATCTTGAATACGGTGTGCAGCTGTCGTTGTCCCATCTCAAAAAAGATATAATGGAATTGGAAAAGGTTCAGAAAAGGGGAACAAATTAATCAGGGATATGGAACGGCTGCCATATGAGGAGCGATTAATAAGACTGGGACTTTTCAGCTTGGAAAAGAGAGGATTAATGGGGGATAAGATAGAGGTCTATAAAATCATGACTGGTATGGGGAAAGTAAATAAGGAAGTGTTATTTACTCTTTCTCATAACACAAGAACTAGGGGCAGCCATATGAAATTAATAGGCAGCAGGTTTAAAACAAACAAAAGGAAGTATTATTTCATGCAAGGCACAATCAACCTGTGGAGCTCCTTGCCAGAAGATGTTGTGAAGGCCAAGACTATAACAGGGTTTAAAAAAGAACTAGGTAAATTCATGGAGGATAGGTCCATCAATGGCTCTTGGCCAGGATTGGTAGGGATTGTGTCCCTAGTCTCTGTTTGCCAGAAGCTGAAAATGGGCAATGGGATGGATCACTTGATGATTATCTGTTCTGTTCATTCCCTCTGGGGCACCTGGAATCAGCCACTGTCGAATGACAGGCTACAGGGATGGGTGGACCTTTGATCTGACCCAGTATGGCCGTTCTTATGCTCTTACCTTAAGCAAAAGAAACCCAGAGTCTTAGGTGTGTAATTTTAAGAGAAAAGAAAAGAATGGGTTTATATAGCTGCTTTCATATTTAAGATCCTTCAAAGCCATAATGGACAGATTTTTAAAATGAAAGTATGAGGGGTTTTCAAGTTTCTGAGGGCAGGTCTTCACTGCTTCTGCATCGGTGAGTAGAGATTGATCTATCGGGGATCGATTTATCGTGTCTCATCTAGATGCAGCTAAATCGATCCCCAAACGTGCTCCCCATTGACTCTGGAACTCCAGCTCACGAGAGGCGGAAGCAGAGTCAACGTGGGAGCGACAGTGATCAATTTGCTGCCATCCTCACGGGCCAGGTAAGTTGACCTAAGATACGCTGACTTCAGCTACGCTATTTACATAGCTGAAACTGAGTATCTTAGGTCGACACCCCCCACCCCCAGTGTAGACCAGGGCTGAGAAGCCTGTCTCCATGGTGATGGTAAAGCTTCATTTTATGGAGGGTGAACAAACACCCTCTTCTCTATTTGGGGTTCTGCAGATCTCTCTCTCTGGGTTTCCAGAGAAATTAGGGGATTTATGGGCTGCTGCTCCTGGGTTACACTCAAGTGGTGAAGTCCAGTGAGGAAGTGCTGAGGCCACTGCTGGAGCTGGGTGTCCTTCCTATTCATTAGGGAGAGTTCTGCTCAGGCTGCAGACTCATTTCTCTTGCAAAGATGGGGGCTGAAATCTTGGCCCTATTGAAGTCAATGGGAGTTTTTTTCTCTTGATTTCAATGCGGTTAGGATTTCATCCAGGGACTCTTTTTTTCTTTAAGTATAATTCTATGCTGAAAATTTACTTTATAAAACAGCATTGTGAGGCTATGTTTGCCTCTTAATGACTACATGTAAAATTTGCTCAGTTTACAAATAAATATATAATTTTTTCTGATACCCCTACAAACTACACCTGTGATTTGAAAGTCAAGCCAAGTCCTTTCATTTTCAAGCATCATTACCAGAAATAAAAACCCTTCATGCCAAATTATGTGTACTCTTACAACTCTCTATTTTGTTACAATTGTGTAGCTAAGACTGATGTGTTTGCTGCTTATCAACTTGGAACATAATACTGCAATTAGGATCTTGGCCTCTGAACAAAACAGCACGCACCGATAGCTTTAATGGGTTTCTACAGATGTAAATAAGGGCATACTTTGGCCTGCAGAATCTTTATTACTGATAAAGATGCATGAGGAGGACAGAGCCCAGTTTCACTTTAAGATCCCAGGTTATGTTTGCAGGACGGCAATTAGAAAACTTGTACTTGTAAATTGAGGACATTGATGCACAGTCAGTCAGATGCAATAAACATAGAACCACACCAACTGTACACATTCAATTTTTAGAGTAAAATTGCTCTTTTAATGTCTCATCTGAAGGACAGTGTCTCTAACAGTGCAATTCATCTGTCCTAACCCTGCTGCACTGCAGTGTGTAGTATCTATAATGATAGTAGGAACTTTGGAGGAGAAACCAAAGTTACCCATAATGTCATATGGGGGAAATCATTATGTAGTGAGTCTTATCAACAGAAGCACGTTGCATTTGCTACACCACTTTGAGCCAGGCAGGCAAGCTAGGAATACCTATCTCTACAGTTCTCAACAATAACTTATGTGTTTACTGTTATTTAAAGTCTCCAGTATCTATTCTTATAGTATAATAGTTGCTTGGCAACAGCTATTACATGGTGTCAGAACAAAGCTAAAAGTAAGAAAAGAGTAGAAAACATATGAAAAATGGACTGACTTAAAGCCTCCAGGAAAGTTAGTGCTTGAAGGAAATGCAGCAGAAAACTGGAGAAAGTAGACACAAGGGTTTGTACTGTACAGCATTGGGAGTGGTGCTGACAAAAAAGATGAACAGCTGCAAACAACATTATTTCGTCTTGTGGCAGGTGAAGAAGCAAGAGAGGTATTTAACATTTTGCAATTTGACAATTCAACAGCTAAAGAAAGAACACAGGTCTGAAAGAATAAGTTTGAGGCCTATGAAGAAATGTCACACATGAGGCACAAATTTTTCACTAGAAGTCAATCAGAAGAGGAAAGTATAGATCAATATGGGACTGATTTAAAACTGGCAGCACAATCCTGTGAATCTGGAGAACTGTGTGACTTGCTCATTAAAGCCTACATTGAGTATGGTAGTCACACTCTGTGCAGGTTATTGACAGACAATTTAACCCTTGAATGTGCATGGACATATGTCATGCAGATGGACTGACTGCAAAATAGTTGAACAGGCTGGGTGAACTGGAAAAACGTGCACATGTTGCAGCATAAGCCCACCTTTTAGTAAGCACCCAGACATGCAGTCATGGACGGAAGGGTGTCCTGCTGCTAATAAAAGCCTGCAATCAAGTGAAGTGAAAAAAAGAGCAGTCAGAAGTAACTAAGGGTTGTTATATATGCAGCTATAGCATATTGTTCTGTATATGGGCAAGAATGCTGAAGATGTGGCAAATACATCATTTTGCCAAAATGTGCTGCTCTGGAAAGGTAAAGTCCCAGTGCAAACAGGTATTTACCCTCACGGATGCAAACAAGCACTTGCAGGATCTGTTTCTCCGTATGCTGAGTACTGAGCCTCCCAAGAATGAGTGGAATGTGGATTTGCTCATTAACTATCATAAAACTGTGAGTTTTAAAATCAGTAATGTGGCACAGGTCAATGTGATGGTCTGTACTGTAAAGTTATACAGCACTTCAAGGGCCAAACCACTTTGCAGCTCAATGAGCCATCTGATAACCTGCTCAGGGTAAACCTGCAAGTATGTGGTAAATGCAGCTTATACTGTTAGTATTGGGATAAATAAGCATTGCTGGAATTTCAGGTGATGGAATTGATTCACAAGTCATACTGCACTTACAGATTGTGGCAAGTTTAAACTTAGTGCAAAGAATCAATATTGGTAAAGAAAGAGCTATAAGGTAACTGGGATATATTTAAAGACTACAAGGATGTATTTGAAGGTGTAGGAAGCTATCCAGGTAAGCAAATCATAAAGATGAACTCTCTAATACTGCCTGTAATTCATGCACCTTGTAAAGTTCCAGTGGCCTTAAGGAACAAAGTAGAAAAAGAATTGCACTATATAGAACAGCTGCAAGTAACGAAAGTGCAAGAACCTACAAAATGGGTTAATTCTAGAGTAATTGTAGACAAACCAGGTTGAGATTAAGTAAGAACATGCTTGGATCCAAGAGAGATGAATAAAGTGATATAAAGGGAATCTTTCCAACTGCCTACAGTAGAAGAAATCACCAAGTTAGCATAAACTACAATTTTCACTCTTTTAGATGCCAGTGGGTTTTGTCAAATATAGCTGGATGACAAAGTTCCAGACTCTCTACATTTAATCCACCATTTGGCAGGTACAGGTTCACCAGATTTCCTTTTGGAAGCTGTTAAGCTCCTGAAGTGTACTAACAGACATTTTACTCCTGGGGGAATTCTGCGCCACTGCAAAATGCAGAATTTTGCAGAAATTAATGTGCACGCAGAGTTTCCTTTCCCCCACAGAAATGGGCTGCAGTGTTGCTAGCCACCACCGGGGTGACTGGACCCGGCAGAGCCCAGCTTGCACATAGAAGACAAGGCCGGGGGAAGGGAGAGGGACCCGAAAGGTTCTCAGCAGCTGCAGTTTCCAGCATGCCCTGAAGAAAGGAGGCAGTGGCACCCAGGTGTCTGGGCTAGGGGCCCCACAGCTGGGCTCTGGGTGGGGAGAGGGTGTGGGTGTCTGGGCAAGTGGGGGCCCATAGCTGGGATTTGGGTGTTAGGTCGGGAAGGTATCTGGGCCAGGGGGCTTCACAGCTGGGCTCTGGGGAACAGGGCATTCGGGTGTTTGGGCAAGGAGGGCCATGTGGCTGGCCATTTGGAGGGGAGGAGGTGTGGGTATCTGGGTCGGGGGGGCATGGCTGGGCTCTGGAGTAAAGAGGTGTGAGTGTCTGGGCCGGGAGGAGCCCATGACTGGGCTCTGAGGAAGAGGGGGTGCAGGTATCTGGGCTTGGGGGGCCCTGTGACTTGGGGGCAGGAAGGGTTGTGGATGTCTGGCTTCCCAGCTGGGCTTGGGGTGAGGAGAGGGGCAGACAAACAGGAACTGGGTTGTCAGAGAGGTATCTTTAACTGTCTACTCCTGAGGGAATTTGTGTGTCTGTCTATACTGTTACAGACATACTTGCTGATGGATATTTTGAAAGAAATTACCAAAATAATTGAAACTGGCATGATTATGTAGTGTTATTTTGACAAATAAAATTTGCAAAATTTTGCAGAATTTTAAAACATTGTGTGCAGAATTTTTAATTTTGGGTGCAGAATGCCCCTAGGAGTAACATTTGAAGGTCTGAAAGGTGTTGTGTTATATAGATGACTGGGGAGATACCAGATGAGAACATGATGAAAGGTTCAAGAGACTTCTGGATAGGTGTCATGAAAGGAACAAGGGACTGAACAAAACTAAATGCAAATTGGCTCTGACAGATAAAATATTTGGGGCATCACTTGTCAAAAGGTTTAACATCTGAAAACTTAAAAATTGCTGCTATAACTGAAATGACTGCACCAACCTGCAAAGCTGAATTGCAAAGATTTCTTGAAAAGGTTACTTCCCTTGAGAAACATATCCCAAACATGGCAACAGTAGCAACTCCTTTAAGACACGTATTGTGAAAAGATGTTGAGTTTGCCTGGATGCCCGTACATTAAGTGGCATATAAACACTTGAAAAAACTACATATGGTACACTTGTGCTGAAGTACTTTAATGTCAAAGAACCAATTACTGTATCAGTGGATGCAAGTTCTACCAGATTAGGAGCTGTATTGATACAAAACAGGGCTTCTGTTGCTTATGCCTTGAAAGTTCTGACAGCTGCATGACAGAACTATGCCCAAATAGAAAAGGAAATGCTGGCCATAGTATTTGGTTGTACTTGATTTCATCAGTTTTTCTATGGGGAAAAATAAGCTGTGGAAACAGACCACAAACTTCTGGAGGCCATTCAGAAAACCTCTTGTACAGTTCTCCAACAAAGTTTCAAAGATGATTGCTAACACTCCAGATGTATGAGCTGGAAGTTGGATACCGACCAGGGAAAGAGCTAGCAATTGCTGGTGCAACATGTATGCTCTGGATAAAGCATGGTGAAGGAGTAAATTTGGAGGAAGATGATGTTGCAGTACATTTCATGATATCTTATTTGCCTGTTTGAGAACAGAAATTGAAAGAATTTCATGCTGCTACTGCAAATGATGTTGTCCTGCAAACCTTAAGACAAACTATTTTGCAAGGATGGCCAGACAAGACAGCTAAAGTACCAGAGGATATCTGTGCTTATTGCTCATATAGAGAGGAACTAAAGGCTTGTCTGCATTACCTGCTGGATCGACGGGCAGCAATCGATCCAGCAAGGATTGATTTATCATGTTGTGTCTAGACATGATAAATTGACCACTGAGCGCTCTCCCATCGACTCCAGGACTCCACCAGAGTGAGAGGTGCAGGCGGAGTCAATGGGAGAGTGTCAGCCGTCGACTTACCGCAGTGAAGACACCCCGGTAAGTAGATCTAAGTATGTTGAATTCAGCTACATTTTTCTTGTAGCTGAAGTTGCGTAACTTAGATCGATTTCCCCCCCAGTGTAGATGAGGCTGTAGTGTGCAAGATGGACTTGACTTTAAAAGTGACAGACTCATAGTATCAGCAGGTCTCAGAAAAGAGTTCTTGGCTGTTATCCATGAGAATCATCTGGGAGCAGAGCTATGTGAAAGAAGAGCTTGAGTTGCTGTCTATTGGCCAGGCAGATGTAGTGAAATTGAGAACATGGTACAATCTTGCAACACAGTTTGAACTTCAGACACAAAAATCAAAAGGAACCAGTGCTACCACATGGGGTCCCAAACAGACCTTGACAGAAACTTTGCATTGACCTGTTTGAGTTTCAAGATTCAGATGATCTAATTCTAATTGATTATTATTAGGGATGTCCATTAATCACAATTAACTCACATGATTAATTCAAAAAATTAATCGTGATTAATTGCAGTTTTAATTGCACTGTTAAACTATAGAATATCGATTTAAATGTATTTTTTAAGTTTTTCTACATTTTTAAAAATATATTAATTTCAATTACAATACAGTATACAAAGTAGACAGTGCTCACTTTATATTTTTTATTACAAATATTTGCACTGTAAATATGGCAACCAAAAAGTATTTTTCAGTTCACCTCATACAAGTACTGTTGTGCAATCTCTATGGTGAAAGTGCAACTTAGAAATGTAGATTTTTTTTGTGTTACATAACTGCCCTCAAAAACAAAACAATGTAAAACTTTGGAGCCTACAAGTCCATGCAGTTCTACTTCTTGTTCAGCCAGTCGCTAAGACAAACAAGTTTGTTTACATTTATGAGAGATAATGCTGCCTGCTTCATGTTTACAATGACACCAGAAAGTAAGAATGGGCATTTGCATGGCACTTTTGTAGCTGGAATTGCAATGTATTTACGTGCCAGATATGCTAAACTTTTGTATGCTCCTTCATCCTTTGGCCACCATTCCAGAGGACATGCTTCCATGCTCATGATGATTGTTTTAAAAAAAAAAATGTTAATTAAAGTTGTGACTGAACTCCTTGGGGGAGAATTGTATGTCTCCTACTCTGTTTTACCTGCATTCTGCCATATATTTCATATTATAGCAGCCTCAGATGATGACTCAGCACATATTGTTTGTTTTAAGAACACTTTCACTGCAGATTTGACAAAACGCAAAGAAGATACCAATGTGAGATTTCTAAAGGTAGGTACAGCACTCAACCCAAAGTTTAAGAATCTGAAGTGCCTTCCAAAATCTGAGATTGTGGTGTGGAGCATGCTTTCAGAAGTCTTAAAAGAGCAACACTCCAGTGTGGAAACTACAGAACCCAAACCACCAAAAAAGAAAATCAACCTTCTGCTGATGGCATCTGACTCAGATTTTGAAAATGAACATGGATTGATCCGCACTGCTTTGGATGGTTATTGAGCAGAAGCCATTATCAGCATGCATGCGTGTCCTCTGGAATGGTGGTTGAAGCATGAAGGGACATATGAATCTCTAGTGCATCTGGCACATAAACATCTTGCAGTGCCAGCTACAACAGTGCCATGCTAATGCCTGTTCTCACTTTCAGGTGATATTGTAAACAAGAAGCAGGCAGCATTATCGCCTGCAAATGTAAATAAACCTGTTTGTCTGAGCGATTGGCTGAATAAGAAGTAGGACTGAGTGGACTTGTAGGCTCTAATGTTTTACATTGTTTTATTTTTGAATGCAGTTATTTCTTGTACATGATTCTACATTTGTGAGTTCAACTTTCATGATAAAGAGATTGCACTACAGTAGTTTTATAAGGTGAATTGAAAAATACTATTTCTTTTGTTTTTTACAGTGCAAATATTTGTAATAAAAATAAATATAAGGTGAGCACTGTACATTTTGTACTCTGTGTTGTAACTGAAATCAATATATTTGAAAATGTAGAAAATATCCAAAACTATTTAAATGGTATTCTATTGTTCAATAGTGCGATTAATCATGTGATTAATTGTGATTCATTTTTTTAATCATTTGATAGCCCTAATTAATATTCAAAATACATAGATGTCTGCTTGCCTCAGGAAGCCTCAAGTGCATCTGTCATCAGACACAGCAAGTCTATATTTGCAAGGTATGGCATCCTGAAGAACTTATTAGTGATAGTGGACTACAGTTTTTCTCCATAGACTTTTGCAAAGCAATGGGATTTTAGTCACTAAACTTCAAGTTCATTGTTCCCACAGTTGAACAGAATGTCTGAGAGAGCAATTCAAACTGTAAAAAGAATTCTTAAAAAAATCTAGCGTGGATAACACAGATCTCTATTTTAGCTTGGTGTTTTGTCAGAATACACCTGTAAGAGAATGAGGATCATGTACTCAACTCCTCCTGGAAAGACGACGAAGGACCGGATTAGCGACTTCATCACAGTTGTTACAACCCAAGCTGATACCAGGAAACCTACAAAGTAGCCTAAAATTGAGACAAGTACAGGAGAAATATTTCTTTGACAAAGGTGCAAAACCTTTTTCACCACTGGAAAATGGAGAGACTTTTTGTATTTGTTAAAAAGGAACATGGAAATCTGCAAAGGTGATTGACCAAAACACTGCTCCAACTTTGTATCTTGTTAAGATAAAGGAAGGAGATGTTTATAGAAGAAACAGGATTTGATAAGCATAAAAAGAATTGTGCAGGAGTTATGAAAATACAGAACAAACAGAAACTGTGTCCAGCATAGAACTCAGAAATGCAAGCAATACCAGACCAGTCTACTCAATCGACTGAGTCTCAAGTTGTCAGGTCAGATATGGGGGGTGAGGGTAAAGGACTCTGATATTCCTGTTACTGCCCCTAAAGGCAGAATGATAAGAAAGCTGGCTAGAGTTACAGACTAATTGTTCTAGATTGTTAAGGATTCAAATTAGACTTATGAATGATTGATTAATTAAGGTGATATGGTTAAATAAAAAGGTTGAAATTCATTTACACTGTATGTATTTAATTTAAGATTAAAAAGGAAATGTGATGATAGTAGGAATTCTGGAGTAAGAACTGGTACCTACAGTCTTGTATGGAGGGGATCATTATGTAGTCTTATCAGCAAAAGCACACTGCATTTGCTACAGCACTTGTAGACAGGCAGGCAAGCCTGGAATGTCTACCTGTATGGTTCTCAGTAATAAATGTACCATTTACTGTTATTTAAAGTCCACAGTATCTTTTTTATGTTATAATAGCTAGTTGGCAACAGCTATTACAATGTCAGTACTGCACATGAGCTCAAGTCTTCTAAGACTAGATCTCCTGATTATCTAGCTTAAACTGTATATGTTAGAGATGGAAAAAATTGCCAGCTCAGCAAATTCATTCTCCACCAGGCAGTGAAATGTAGAGTAACCCTCATTTATCTCAAAAACAAGAATGAGACATATTGGTACAGAACATAGAGAGGTGATTAAACACTTCCCCCATTTTATCATCCTCACATCCACTGGGCTCAGTTTTCTATATATAACTGAGATTCTTTTATGTTTCTTGAGTTTCCTATAATTAAAAGACTGTAGTGGGATGGACTGTCCCACTCCCTGGGAGAATGGGCTGGGGCAGGCCAGGGGGCCTGCGCAGACAGGGAGCCAATCAGGGCCCAGATTGTAGACAGCCAATCAGGGCCAGGCTCAGATGTATATAAAGGCTGTCCAGAGAAGGGATCAGTCTGTCTGTCCCAGGCCTTTGAAAGGGGAAGGTCAGTCTCCAAGGGGGAGACTAGCACCGCGGACAGCGCAGTGCTGGGCAGGCTCAGGGAGGCTAGAAAGCTCTAGCCCCTAGCTGCCAGGCTGCAGGCCCTGAGGGGAAGGGCCTAGTGGGTTCAAGGGGCTGTAGAGGAAGCGGCCCAGGGAAACAGACTGAGGAGGAAAAGGAGGAGGACAGCGAGGCTGATGCCAGAGGGTCCCTGGGCTGGGACCCAGAGTAGAGGGTGGGCCTGCCCCCCCCCCCTCCTTGCAGTACACCCAGCCATTGGCCATAGGGAGCGACCTTTATACCATGCCAGATCCCTGCCAAGAGGGATTAGACACAGAGGGCAATTGGACATGGTTGCATAATGTGGCTGGAATGTGGGACTGCTGCTGATTGATCCCCGGAAGGGGGTGCAGATAGACTAAGGGGCACTGCCGGAGGGCAGTGGCCTCGAAGAGGACGCCGCCGAGCAGGGAGCAACGCGGGTCCAGAGACACCAACAGAGGGCAGAACAATGGACGGGACACCATTAGGAGGGGGCGCTCCACTGGACAGGGCTAATTCCCGGAGTCACCAGCGGGAGGCGCCGCGGGTGGTGAGTCCCAACCCATTTACAAGGACCTTTAGTGCAGAGAGAAAGCAACTGGGATTGCTGGAACAGCTGCTGTATGAGGGGAGATTAATAAGACTGGGGCTTTTCAGACTGGAAAAGAGACTACTAAGGGGAGATATGATAGAGGTCTATAAAATCATGATTGGTGTTGAGTAAGTAAGTAAGTGTTGTTTACTCCTCGTAACACACGAACTAGGGGTCACCAAATGAAATTAATAGGCAGTAGGTTTAAAGCAAACAAAAGAAAGTATTTTTCATACGTCTGTGGAACTCCTTGCCAGAGGATGTTGTGAAAGCCAAGACTGTAACAGGGTTCAAAAAATAACTAAATAAGTTAATGGATGTAGCCTTGAGGATTAATCTGTTGGTATATATAAAATATCTTTTTGATAAATTTAACTCTGTAATAGGCTTATAGATTTGCAATAGCTGAAATGCAAGATACCTACAGGTCAGACATCCTGTATGACACTAAGGCAACCTTTGGGACCCTTACTCAGAAAAGTAGTAATAAGACAAAATACTTACGCAGATGTCTGGAGACCTTAACTGAATAAATAACAGTGAAGAGTGGAAAAAGGGATTTTTGCCCACAAATCTAACAAGTATACCACAAATGCGTACATAACTGTCATTCATACGTGCACACATGTTAGCCTTGAGGCAGGTGTACCCTAACATTTCCATGGGGGAAAGATGAAATTTGGGCATAGGAGGAAAGATTTCCGAATAATGCTCTATAAAAGGTGAAACAAATCACCATTAGATAGGTGATACACCCATCTATCTGTTCCTATCTACTCTTCATCGCCTCCACCCCTATCTACGTATCGATGCTACCCATCCACGAAGGCTATTAACTATTAATAGGCCGTAGTATTATTTCTTTTCAAAACTGTAAGTAAAAAGGAATCTAATTTCCCTTCTGCTTCATTCTTACCCTCTAAAGCATCTAGTATATGTAGGGTTAAAACCAAAACGCATACAATAGCTTCCTCTATCAGAGGTATGAAAAACACCCAAAGTGCTGCTGCACTACACAGTGAGCTAATAACAGTGTATTATCATAAATGTATCTCTTAAAGAACTCTGATATTTTGTAACTTTGTAATCTTGAACTCTTTTAACATTTACTTATTGTTTCATTGATTTTTAATGAAAAGGTCTTTATGACTATATCTGTCTCAGTTTAAGCTCCTGTCATGTACCCCGAAGTTCCTTTTATAAACTCTGTGAAGCCTGATTCAGGACGAACTTGATCGTCTGATCAAATATATTGGTGAGCCAAACCCATGCTAATTAATATCCAATAATTATTATTAATATTACTAATTAATTAAATAAAATTTAAATTAAGTGAATAAATTACACCAACCCTACTAACCCACCCCAAATCAGGCTACATGGAGGATAGGTCCATCAATGGCTATTAGCCAGGATGGGCAGGGATGGTATCATTAGCTTCTGTTTGCCACAAGCTGGAAATGGGTGACGGGATGGATCACTTGATGATTTAAAAAAAAAACCAAATGATTAAAGGTCTAGAACACTTGATCTGTGAAGGAAGGTTGAAAAAATTGGGCTTGTTTAGTATGGAGAAGTGAAGATGGAGAGGGGGCATAACCGTTTTCAAGTACATTACAGGTTGTTACAAGGAGGAGGGAGAAAAATTGTTCTCAATCTCTGAGGATAGGACAAGAAGCAATGGGTTTAAATTGCAGCAAGGGAGGTTTAGGCTGGATATCAGGAAAAACTTCCTCACTGTCAGGGTCAGGGGTGGCTCTAGACATTTCGCCGCCCCAAGCACGACGGCATGCCTGCGGGAGGTCCACCGGAGTGTGGGACCAGCGGACCCTGCACAGGCATGCCGCCGAAGGCTGCCTGCCTGCCTGCCATGCGACCGGCAGAACGCCCCCCCACGGCATGCTGCCCCAAGCACGCGCTTGGCATGCTGGGACCTGGAGCCACCCCTGGTCAGAGTGGTTAAGCACTGGAATAAATCTGAGGGAGGCTGTGAAATCTCCATAATTGGATATTTTTAAGAGCAGGTTAGACAAACTCCTGTCAGGAATGGTCTAGATAATACTTAGTCTTGCCATGAGGGCAGATGACTGGATTAGATGACCTCTCGAGGTCCCTTCCAGTCGTATGATTCCATGATGACCTGTTCTGTTCATTCCCTCTGGGGCATCTGACATTGTCCACTGTCAGAAGACAGGATACTGGGCTAGATGAACCTTTGGTCTGACCCAGTATGGCTGTTCTTAAGTTCTTATTGGGTAGAGGCTCCTGCTGAACCCATACCTGATCTTTTCCCATCGCTGGTTCATTCTACAATTGGTTTGCAGGGCTGGCCTGACCATGAGGTGAACTGAGGTGGCTGCCTCAAGTGCCAGACTGTGGGCGTGGCGGGAGGCACCAGAGTGTAGAAAATTGTGTCTGCTGCTGGTGCATATGTATTCTCTCTGCTCTAGATGCACAGAGGTGGTGGAGTGCTGTGCTGGAGGAAGGAAGGCATAAGAGACATAACAGGCAGGCAGGAGAAAAGATGAGAGGCAATAACAGAAAGCAGCAGGAGCTGCAGGGAGAGAGAGGAGGAGGAGCCTCTTATGTACCTCTCTAGCACCCCCAGTAGCCTGGCCTGATTAACACTAGCTTCTCAGGGACCTTCCTGTTTCCTGCTGCTTCCCTGAACCCAATTGAGGAGAACAGGTAGTCAACTGAAGTAGTAGGAGCATTTTCTAGAATTTATTGACTTTTCTGATACTACAGGAGTTGGTATGACAAATGTACTTTTTAAAAAGCTGGAAGATATGTGACTTGTGATAGCTGACATGAGAAGTCAGGGCTACAATAATGGTGCCAACATGAGAGGAAAGAACAGAGGAGTGCAGACATGGATCCGAGAGTTAAACCCTTGAGGTTTTTTTGTCCCATGCAGTTCTCGCTCATTGAATTTGTTGGTCAGTGATGCAGCATCATCTTCTAGTGAGGCTGCTGAATTTTTTAATGTATTTCAAAGCATCTATGTATTTTTCTCTGCATCAACTCATCAATGGCAATTTTTGAAGCAACATCTAGGAACATCCTCTCTGACACAGAAACCGCTGAGTGCCACATGATGGGAAAGTCGAGTGGAGGCGTTAAAGCCTATCAAACACCAAATTGGGAAGATAGATGATGCCATAGTTGCCGTTATGGAGGATAATGCTATGACAGGAACTTGGTCATGGGTGAGAACATGGCAGAGGGAAAATGGAATCACCAGAAAAACATCATAACTTCCAAATTCTGTGTGGCTTAGTGTTGTGGCATGACATATCTGTTTGAAATAAATGTTGTAAGCAAGAGACTCCAAGTTTGTTGACGTTGATATATCTGGGCAATGGAACAGAACCTGCGACAAAGCAAAAGTCAAACCTACAGTCTTACTTACCAGTCAGATGAGGGATTTCAAAATGTTCTGAAGAGTGCACAGAAGTTGGCAGAGGAACTTCATACTGAAGATATTTTCCCACCCATTCAAGAATACAAGAGTCACCGAAGAAGAAGAAATGTTGATTACGAGGCACGGGATAATCCCATAAGAGACCTCAAAAAACAATTCAACTTTAAATTCCTTAAACAGGTGCTAGGTTGTGCAATACAGTCAGCTGAAGAAAGTTTCATGCAGTTCAAGGAACACAACAATATATTTGGGATGTTGTATGATATTCCAAAACTCCTCACTGTACCTGAAGACCTCCTACACCAGCAGTGCAGGGCACTAGAGACAGTGTTGATACATGATGATATGCACAATATTGATGCAACAGTGCTTTAGCATGCCTTGTGTCTCGGTGCAGCACTGAGAAAGAGCTTTCACAGCACTCTAAAAAACCCACCTCCATGAGGGGTCTAATTCCCAGTGCTGGGGCACTGTTTACACTGGCACTTTACAGTACTGAAACTTGCAGCGCTCAGGGGGGTGTTTTTTCACACCCCTGAGCGAGGAAGTTGCAGTGCTGTAAATTGCCGGTATAGACAAACTCTGTCAGTAGCAGTACCATATATGGAGAGACTTAATTCTGTTTGGCCACCCACTAGATCAAGTTCCCAATTGCGGCATGCCAAGTGAAATAATGAATCATAATGGTTGTGGGAAAGTCACAGGTACTTGAAAACCGGAACCAGGAAAAATGTGAAGATTCCAAATGGTTTGGAAATTGAAAAATATGATTCCCTGCACACCCAACCTGACTGCCTTAAATTCTACCAAACTAGGTATGATATAAACAGAGTTTGGTATGGACGCTGATTATCCAAAGTAAATTCTTCCCAACCATTTGGGTCTTTTGGGTGATATCACTGCTGTGAATCGACTACCATCTGTGCAGCTGGAATATTTTATTACCAAAAGAAAATGTAAAATCTCTTTGCCCCTTGTATTTTATGGCAGGTACTCCTCCTGGTGGCGATTTCAAGGAAAGCTGCAGTTTCCCCTCAGAGCCTGGCCTCAGAGAACTGTGCAGTTTTCCAGAGGTAGCCAGACTTCTTTGAACTGCACATTGCTTTAAATAACTGATTTAGAAGCTGGTTTAAGAAGCTGCCTTCCTCAGATGAGCTTAGCATCCTTGACTATAGTTTAGCACCAGTCCATGGCCCATTATCTAATTTTAATTCATTCGGTGCTGTTTAACCCCAAATCATTTTTTGCAATAGAAACTGAGTTGAAAGTGGCTGTTGTGCCATACTCAACTGCTGAGGCGTGTAACTGGGCTCACTGAGGAAAGGATCTGATGAATACAGGAACTTAAGTATATACAAAAAAGATAATATAAGAATGAACATATTCAAAATAATAGGAGTTTATAAGCTTTTCCCTAATATTTTCATTAGTTATCTACTAGAAACTATTTTTCTTAGTGGAAGGATAGGCTCAATAAATCCTTCTTTAAAATTAGGTTAAAATATTTTTTTAAAGAAATGTAAAATTGAGGAGCCAGATTCTAATAGCAATTAGCCAGGCCAGTCTTAGATTAATAGACTATTGGGGCACTTCTCAGGTGGTCCAAAATACTTTTACACATGTTCAGTAAAATACCTTAAACTGTCTGGTATGGGGGCGCTGACCACCACGCTAGATGCTTGACTAATTACATCATATCCTGGAGTTGCCTCATCACTGTTTAGCACCTCATGGGGCGGAGTGGCTCCACAATTCCATTAGGGTGTGGCTGTTACTTAATGGTACAGTTGAACCTTCGCAGCACAGAGACATCTTCATTTGTTTTGTAAAGTCTTGTGAATCTCTGTGGAGCTATGAGGCACAAATTTTTAACAGGGAGGAAAATTAACCATTGGAACAACTTACCAAGAATTGTGGCAGAGTCTTCATTACAGGAAATTTTAAAATCAAGATTGGATGTTTTTCTATAAGATATGCTCTAGTTCAACCACAGGTATTGGACTTGAACCAGGAATTCATTCATGGAATTCCAATGGCCCGTGTTATACAGGAAGCCAGGGTAGACAATCACAATGGTACCTTCTGGCCTTAAAATCTATGAATCTCATGAAAACACAGTCCTAGTTTGGAAAATGTATGAATCTACGAACAGATATTCACTTATCTACTTTAGGGTTTAGGGTACCCATCACCATAATATCTGAGCACCTTTTGTGTACATTTAATAGCAAGAGTGAAGTCCCTAGTGGACTTAATAAAGTCTCTGCTTTTCCCTGCTTGGGCTAGGGCTTTTTTTTCTTTTGAGGGGGAGGGATGGCGGAGGTGGAAGGAATTTCAGAATAAAAGGGGTGTTTGAATTGTGAACGTCACTGCTGGTGGAAAGATTCTATCAAAGAGGAAGTCCTTGCAATGTTCTCTAAAGATGGTCAGACTTTGAATTTGCCTGATATCCTCTGGAAGATTGTTCCACAGCTGGATCCTCTTGACAGAGAATACTTTGTCTCCAGGTCTCATATGTTTTGTTCTGGGCTTTTCATTTCATTCTGTGTTTTTAATCTCTCCTCATATGGAAGCTGTTCCATACCCTAATCACTTTTGTTGCCCTTCTGTGTACCTTTTCCAATTCTAATATATATTTTTTGAGATGGGGCAGCCAGAAGAACTGCATTCCGCATATTCAAGTGTGGGCATACTATGGATTTATATAGTGGCATTATTATATCTTCTGTCTTATTATCTATCCCTTTCCTAATCGTTCGTAACATTAGCTTTTTTTGACTGCTGCTGCACATTGAGCAGATGTTTTCAGAGAACTATTCACAATGACTCCAAGATCTTTTTTGATTGGTAACAGCTAATTTAGACCCCGATCATTTTGTATGTATAGTTGGTTTTATGTTTTCCAGTGTACATTATTTAGCATTTATCAACATTGTCAGAGAAAAACAGAGTTCTCACTCCCAGGTTGGGTGCAGCAAGTCAGATACTTTATTATCTCTAGCAATTGCGTGGAGGGAGAGAGTTAAACAGGTCTCTCTCCAGGTAAACCTTTTGTTACATACAATAATGAGCAACAGCTGCATTTTGTTTATACATAGGTCATCCTGATATCTTATTTTTCTCACTCTATTTAGACTATAGTCTACATTCCATACTTATCTAAGACACAGTTCTTTCCCTACACATCTTGTGTTATTAGGGTTACAGCTAGCCTGACTCTTGCTCACAGAAGACTGTTTGCATTGAAATCCCCTTCAAATCCCTGTCAGTTCTTGCTCTACTTCCACACGCACCCCTTTTGTGCTTCTAGCACAACGAGCATTCTTAAATCTCTATTTGCATCGAGCCTTGGATTTCAGATTCTAAATCAAATGGTTCAACCTTAGGGGTCTTGACTGGATGCAATGACAATGCGTGATTAGCATGGACATGAAAGGTATTACTATTATTACATCCTTTACAACAACAATAACATAATCCTAAACCAAGTAATAACAAGAAAAGCAGTAATATTCCCACAGTAATAACATGATGGGGTTGCTGTACAGTTTTAGTCACAAAGCACAATACATCATACTTAATACATAAAATAGACACTCTATAAGCTGTATGAAAGGCAGACTTTTCAGCTTGATATATATTTTGAAGCATATAAATTTGCCCTTATAATTCAGAGATTCTTTGAACCTCTGTTAACAGTGAAAGCAAATTTTGAAACCGATCAAATACTAAACTAGTCCAATTAAAGGGTATCTAAAACCTAAGGGCTACTTCTATAATTCTATCCGCAGGCTAGTAAATAATATGATTGCTTGCAACAGCAGAGAGATTTAAGTATATATCTCGCAAAGTGGTGGCCTCAACACACACAGCTATCATTAGCTTGAAAAAGTAGGTGTCCTGTCAGGGTAGTTCCTTGTCCCACACCTTCCCACCAAACTTTGTCAAACACTGTGACAACTTCCACTTGCTTCAATTTCCTTACAAACTAAAGCTGCAGGGGTTCCAAGCACCAAAATGTCCACTGATTCCCTATTCCAATTCAAATAGCAGGTGTTATTCCAGGATCACTAACAACAAATCCGCTAGGCATTACCAGGTTGTCTAATCTCCCAGATATCACGGTGAATAATCCAGTTCCACATGCATCCTCCCCATGGGCACGGCAGGATTCGGTATGTGGAAGCCCACACCCCTCCTACTGGCCCATATGATTTGAAGGAGCACTGTGAGTACTTGCACATCCATCCTGAAAATCTTCAAGTATGTCTCCATGGCCACAAATCAGATGGCATTCCTGAGGTATCTGTAAGGGCAGTGGGCCATGCCTCATGCTCAAGATCATTCCAGATGGCCATTAGCTGATCATTCAGGAAATCTTGAATGTCTGAAAGTCCCAAATCCCACTGCAATGCCTTCCCAGCCTTAGTGATATTCAATACTATCTCTGTCAGCAACTTCTGGGTCATTGAACTAAGGGCAGAATAACATGTAATTCACCAACTCCAGCCTGTACTTGGGTTAGTTGTGCTCCAGAAATAAAGCCTGTGGCTTTTTCTAGTTGCCCTAATTTCTCATCATGTTGTTGGCCCTTAAGAATATTCTAAATTGCTGCTGCACTATTTGCACCATCCCATAAGTGTCCAGCTAAGCCTCTTTTCTTCCTAGAGAAGACTTACATCTGTGCCCTTCGCTGTGCTAGCCAGTAGCATTTCCCTTGGAGCAATTTGGATACATGGAAGTGATTTGAAAACTGGATAGGGGCAGGGTAAATTTTGCAGTCCCTAATGGGGCATTAATTATTGTTGTTCGATGTCCTAGTACATCTTTCTCTGGAATAGCTTTATACTACATCTATTATTTTAAATATTCTCAGGTACTTTAGAGAGGTATTAAAATGAATAGCATAGGAAGGGGTATATTGTAATGTGGTACAGGTTAAATTATTAGTTACTGGGATCATTTCAGTACAGGTAAAATTTCCAGTGGCAGAACACACACTCTGAATATGAATCTGATTATTTACTAATTGGGTAACCAAAACAATAAGGACCCCCTCCCCCGATATACTACAGACCCCCTGGAATGGCCATTATATCAACCCCATTATAAAACCTTAATTTCAAATTCTTGAAGCTCATTTGTAGTGATGTCATATACTTTTATCTCCTCTGACCAGTCTTTTTCCACTCAATTGTTCGCTTATATGGGATATCCTGAACCTTAAAAAATATTTTTTTCCAAACAATATTTAAATAAACCACTAAAGTGTGAAGGCCTTGGCCATTGGGTTTTGTCAGATATATGGCATTGTCTGTATTTAGATGTATTACAGGGATAATAGTGTAATGGAGGAGATAGCGGGGCAGTGGCAACAAGGTGCCTTTGGTACTTTTGTCATTTAAAATCCAGTTAGGGAGGGCAATACATGCTAAAGGTACTTATTCAAAAACACAGGGCGCAGCCTGTAGAATAAACCCCAAAATCCAATCAATACCACATTTCCAAGCATGGGTCCCACAAGTTTTCCTGCCAGTATATAATTCTTTGTTTCTTCACCAGGGTCAGTTTTTAATGTCTTTTGTAGTCAGGAATTCCTGGACTTTGGGAATTTCAGTGGAGGGAGTGTTCCTTCTTCTTTCTTGAAGCAATCATAGCTCAGCATCGTACAGGGGAGAGGTTACCAGCACATCACCCTGTAGTACTTTGGTTTCTGTAGCAAATTCTGAATGCAGGTTAGCTCTGTCAGTGGACAAGGGAGAGGTTACTAACACTTCACTTTGTCCTTTTTCCCTGCTGTCCAGAAGGCACAGCAGAGCTAGAAGGAGAAAGAGGCTGATCATCAGTTGGAGAGTCATCTCCAGGTGGAGGGGTCTTTTTGCAATGAGAATCGTGGGTCCAGCAGGGTAGTCCTTGGCACTTCATAGTGGTGTTGGCGGTCAGCCGGACTTGGTAAGTGTCTTTCCAGCATGGAGCCAAAGCAGTCTTTCGTTGGTGGACCTTTACATAGATCCAGTCTCCTGGTTCCAAGGAGTGACTGGGCTGCTAGGGTCTTTGGGTAGTGCTTCTTTTACCTGTGAAAAAAGAAACCTAACACATTTAATTAATGCCTGGCAGTGTTTTGCAGATTTTACAGCTGCTTGGGCGCATTCAAGCCCCCTCTTTTCTTGGTTGTCAGCCAAGTCTTAGCTGTGAGCAGTGTCCTTGAAAGGGGCCAGTGTCTTATCTTGGACTGAGGGTTTCTTTTTTCCCCCCAGTTAACTCGTTCTGTTCTTTTTCCTTCTCCTCTTCTTGGCTTCTTTTAACCTACAAAGGAAATATCCACTCTTCACTCACACTTTTTCCCAACAATGAACACATACATATTGGCATTATACAGTACTTTCGTCTTATTATTTAATGTATGCCTCATACACCCTTCCAGTAAAATAACTTTATTACAGAGCTTTGGAGCAACAAGCCAGGACAGACATACCCACTTTTGAGGAGTCCACTTGGTACAACCTCTGGTATCCAGTAGCTTTTCTTGTTCCCCAGCCCTTTGGCTAAAAATCTGGGGTAGCCAGAAGGATCCCATGTGCAATATGGGGAGTGGGTTAACCTTGCATGTCCTTGCTTCCAAAGACTGTTGTGTGCAAATTTCTTCAACAATTTTTTTTCCATTGAAAAATCTGGCCAATGAAGTTTCTTTTTCTTATGTAAGCAAATATATTAGACTTTAGTATATCAAATTTTCTTGATATTATCCAAACACTTTAGATTCCAAGATGAATAAAACAAATATATGCATTTTGATTTAACCCTTCTATTTGATTTTGAACTAGATTGTCCTATGAAAATATTAAACATAATAGTTCTGGCCACAAGACAAACATCACAAGACAAGACATAAAACACAGAACATAATTCCTATTGTGCCAGTAAATGCATGGTATGTTGTTTGCTTTTCAGCTGGCATCAGTTTTCTTTGTTTTTCTGAAAGACAAAAAGAACATAGGTCTACCCCTTCTGGGCAGTCAGTCATTGCTTAAAATATTTCCTTTATATACAAATACCCTTGCTGATTTCAGGCAAAACAGAGGAATTACCCCATATTTTCTTGTATTTGTTTCATAGGCAGCCCAGGTTTCAGTGGTTTCTACCTTATCAGTTAAATAATTTGCATTAATACAGATGCTTTCTGGCTTGCTTCTGGATCCAAAGCTATCCACAGCTTAAAAACTCTTACTTAAAAGGGACAGAATTGTTTTTACCAGAATTTTGATTGCCTTTTACTTTCAACTCCTGCTTTCAAAACTCACAGCGACTTGAAAAAGACAACACAACCTATTGTGGCTCCCTTTGGAGTTCTAATATGATTTTGATTAAGTAGCATGGTGGGTTTGCATTTCTTTTACCCCTGCTACAATATACACTGTACATGTTCCCGGGAAAATGCACATTCCCTCCACAATTCAATTTCCACAACACTAGCCACATCAATTTCTACACAAGGTGTAACTGTTTCTTTTGTGCTCACAAAATCTCCATGCACCCCCAGCAAAGTGACAGCTCAACCACACAGAGCCTTGTCCTTCTCTCTTTACCAGACCTCTTATCTGCTATTTTGTTACCAAAAACAGATTTAAAATCTTTTCCCATTCTCTGCCCTGCTGCAGCCCCAACTTTGGTCTTTATTTAAAAACATTTTAAATCGTGTAAAGCATTAAGTTACCGTAAGGGTTAAATGCTAAATACCAAAATTGAACAACACTAATTTCCTGTGTCTGGCAAAAATATTTCTCTGTTTTGCAACTTTAAAACAACACTAATTCATCTCAAACCTATAAACAAAGGTTGTATACACAGGAGTATTCTTTTAGCAAATTCGACTAACTTATTCGTAGTCAAATGATTTCACTTAAATAACCTCTTTGCCTGGATTATTTACAGACATTCCTTTGGAAAAAGGCCCATTTCTTCTTCAGAATGGCTGCAAAGAAACCAGGAATTTTCTTTAGCATTGTACAAAATTCAACTGCTCGATTTCCTCTAGCAACTATAGAGTTAACTTCTCACTCTTTTTCCTTAAATCACTTGCTTATTTCCCAAAACGACACCCAATCAACTCAGATTTTACCATTCCAAATATTGTTCCAGGGATTTTAATTTCCCATTCCTGTAATTACTTACTTAATTTTCTTTCACTATGCCCTCTAAATTTCCAACTTGTTTTCCAATCTCTCTATCTGTTGCCTGCCTCTGCTTGAGCCCAATCCTGTTTTTCTCACTGAACCATCCCTTTCATGGGCACCAGCTTTGTTCCACTGCCAATTTAGCAAGGAGGGTGGGTTTCTCAACTAGCCCTCACCCTTCCTGGTCTCTTCCCTTAAACATTCTTACTCACAAGGCTACCCGAGTCTTCCCTCATGAGGTTTGCCACCTGGCAAGGCGCATGGCCAATTGGAGTCTTAACTATTCAATTTATCTATGCTCTCAGTTGCTCAATTTTTCCTAGGCGTCAGGTACATGTCTCTTCCCTTTTCCCCAATTCCTCTATTGCCCAGTCGTGCTACAACCGGGGGTAGATCCACTTGCAACCCTTCCCCATCAACCAGGGTGGAGAGAGGAATACTAAACCCCACTCAGGTTCCTAGACCTACTGCGGCTGAGAGATTGCACCTTTAATCATACAGTTCTTAACATATAATACCAACAGTACCAAGCAAAGCAAACATAAAATAACAAGGGGAAAACAAATAGATGATGTGCATTCTGTAGGGCTCCTCCTTTACTCAATTTTCCACAAAAACCGTGACAGCTTTGTTACCAATCTGCTTAGGATCTCAAGTGATCAGTCTGAGACCGCAGGACTGTTCGGGGGTGAGATACAGGAACACACTATGTGACTGAATTTTAAAGCTTTATTAATAAACTAATAACACAGCGGTGAGTGTGGGAACTGCTTTCACATCACTCAAAGGAAGAAAGACGCGTTAATGCTCAAACCCAACCCACTTTCATACTCACAAACATGCTACCTGGGCTGGCCCGGCCCAGGGGTAGGAGAGACAGGGAGGTCTAGGGTCTTTTGGAGCATCTCTTTCAGAGACCTTTGCTCAGTATTCCAGTCCAGGCCAGCTGACTGTGGCTTCTTCAATGTCCCAAAACCACATTGGCTCCACGAACACAAAGCTCAGCTCCTCCTTTAGCTGTTTCATCTGTTTTTTCCATCTCTGCAGCCTCTAAACTTTGTTGTTTTCTATGCTTTGGCATGGTCTGTGTCAATTCTTGCCCTTGAACACAAAGCAGCTTTCTCTTTATTTCTGGGCCAAGACGAATTTCAAATTAACCCTTTTCCTTTCCTCAATAGACAAAATGTTCCCGCTGTGTGTCAGAGGCTTTTTGGTAATTAAAAAGCTCCTCTGAGATGTATGATCTTATCTAGATTGAAGGTACCTTCTAGTAGGAATTGTTTAGATGGATTATCATGTGTGTAAAAAATTCTAATTTTCCAAATACCTGCAGGTTCTAGGACCATAATGTATGTGCATATAATATGCTGGGGTACCCTTAGGTGGTGATGGGGAATGCTTAGAGTGTCCCCCACCCATTTTCCAATCACACACACAGGGAGGCGCCTTGTCCACTAGCGGCTCATAAACTAAGAGTATCACACCACCGTCCACTCAGGTCACCCACACAGGAAAGATTAACAAGGATGTCCACGACCCTCTTACACCTCCCTTCAGCAAAGAGCATCGGCTAGTCTCTGAGAGACGGTGCCGCTTATTCTAATTGCTTCTAGTGAGATGGTCAGACCAGTCAGTGGCTCACGCGGAGAGGAAAGGGGGAGGGAAGATGGGTTCACATAATCCTAGACCCAGGCAGGCCCCTTGCTGGACGATGCCAGGCAGAGAGAGCCACCTTAGTCAGGACTTTTTACCGATCCACTAGGTGGAGTCACTGGGTTTGCGTTAAAGTATCTCCGGTCACAAGCCTACAGCTTCGCAGAGTCCTCTGCACGTCTTCCGGTGGCTCTCATTCACATTAGTATACCCACACACATCAAGGCCTCTATTCCTTTATACCACGATGCATCTTTACCTTATGTCCGGAGTCAATACAACTTTCCCTTTGTGAGGTGGTAACAACCCCTCAGCACCGGTGCATTAACCTAATGCATTTCCCTTATGCATTAACCTTATTGGGAGTGGCCAAACTATAGTCCCCAGTACCACATACAAGTACCTTATTGAGGGTGGGAAACTATGTCCTCAGTACCACTTCAAAATAACCTTATTGGGGGCAGCAAATAATTCCCCAGTACCGCTCTGCATCTGATCTTGTTGCACAGTCAATAAGTTCGGATGGCATAAGCCCAACAGGGACAAACGGCCCCACTGATAGTCCTTCTCTGACACCCCAATAGAGATTTCAAAAGGTCTCATACCTCTATTGTGATGCCATGGGGATCAAAGGGGAATGATCTACAGCAGTTGCTGCTGACGAGCACCCAAATTGTTGGAGAAAAACAGTTCTCACTTTCAGGTTGGGTGCAGCAAGTCAGATACTTTATTATCTCTAGCAATTGTGTGGCGGGAGAGAGTTAAAACAGGTCTCTCTCCAGGTAAACAATTACAGCAAGCATTTATACCTTTTGTTACATACAATCATGAGCAACAGCTACATTTTGTTTATACATAGGTCATCCTGATATCTTATTTTTCTCACTTCTATTTAGACTATAGTTTAGATTCCATACTTATCTAACACAAGGTCGCAACACTTCTCACACAGTTCTTTCCCACTCGCCTCACACAATCCTCCCTTCTACAGATCTTGTGTATTAGGGTTACAGCTAGCCTGACTCTTGCTCACAGAGGGGACTGTTTGCATTGAAATCCCCTTCAAATCTCTGGCAGTTCTTGCTCTACATCCACAACACTGAATTTCATGTGCCGTTTTGTTGCCCAGTCACCCAGTTTTGTGAAATCCCTTTATAACTCTTCCTAGTCAGCTTTGAACTTAATTATCTTGAGTAATTGTATATCCTCAGAAAACTTTGCCACCTTAGACTCCACCCCATTTTCCGCATCATTTATGAATATGTTGAACAGCACTGGTCCCAGTACCCAAGTTCTCTGTAAGCTGTGCTGCAAGGGCTGCACAGGTGGGGAAAAGAGCTCCTCCCACAGCATGGCCCAACCCAGGCCAGCCAGAGCTGTCAGGGAGAGGAGTCCCTCCCCCAGCCTGGCCCAACCCAGCACCGCTGGAACTGCCGTGGCCTGGTAGAGGTGCCTCTTCTCTGTCCTGGCCCGGCCCAGCCCAGCCCTGCCGGAGCTTCTGCGGCTGGGGAGAGGCACCTTTCATCTGTCCCTGGGCTGCTGCAGTGAGAGAGGGCTGGGGGCAGTCCTCTCTCCCTGCTGCATCCCTGGGGCAACCTGCACCCCAAACCCTTAATCCTCATCCCCACCCCATAGCCCGCACCTCAACCCTCTGCTCCAACCCTGAGCCCCACTCATCGCCAGAACCCTCATTCCCCCCACACCCCAACGCTGTGCCCTAGCCTGGAGCTTCCTCCCACACCTCAATACCCTCATCCCCAGCCCCACCCCAGAGCCCTCCCCCCAGCTAGAGCCCTCATGCCTCCTGCTCCCCAACCCTCTGCCCCAGCCCTGAGTCCCCTCCCACACTCCAAACTCCTCGCCCTCCCACCACACATCACCTCCATATTGATGCACATAACAAAATTCATTCTGCACATGGATGTAAAAAATTGGAAGGAACACTGCTCAGTACAGATTCTTAGGGGACCTAGTTATTTATTTCTCTACACTGTGAAAACTGACCATTTATTCCTACCCGTTTGTTTCCTATCTTTTAACCAGCTACTGATCCATAAAATGACTTTCCCTTTTATCCTATGACTGCCTGCTTTGCTTAGGAGCCTTTGGTAAGAGACCATGTCAAAGGCATTCTGAAAGTCCAAGAACGTTGTATGCACTGGATCACCCTTGTCCACATGTTTGTTGAACAGTTCCTCAGATTTGTCACCTAAAAATAACGGCTTAAGTATGGGAATCTCCATCATATCTTCTGCAGTGAAGACTGGTGCAAAGAATTCATTTAGCCTCTCCACAACAGCCTTGAGTACTCCTTTAGCACCTCCATTCCCCAGTGGTTTCACTGAATGGCAGGTTTCCAGCTTCTGATGTGCTTAAAATTTGTTTTGCTGTTAGTTTTTGTGACTTCCGATAGTTGCTCTTCAAATTTCATTTTTTAGCCATGGTGGCAATTTTTTTTTTTTGGTCCTCTTAATTTTTTTTTTAAACTTGTGGCATACATTTAGTTTGAGCCTCTGTTATGATGTTTTTAAGAAATTTCTATACATTTGCAAGCATTTCACTTTTGTGCCCAAAATAGGCACCAAAATAAGTGGCCAGAGCTAAATATATTGAATATAGAGATG
Organism: Chelonoidis abingdonii; assembly: GCF_003597395.2. Taxonomy (NCBI): domain Eukaryota; kingdom Metazoa; phylum Chordata; order Testudines; family Testudinidae; genus Chelonoidis; species Chelonoidis abingdonii. The sequence goes on from NC_133773.1 coordinate 95,635,727, forward strand.
TTTTGGAAATCTGTCCATAGGTATCTCAATGGGAGCAAATGGGTGCTGAGATCACCTTTGAAAATCTGGTCTTTATTTATGTGCTCTTCTGAAAAATTGCCTTCATTCGTGGGTACTGAGCACTTGAAAATCTGACCCTAAATTCTTCTGAAAAATTTAGCTCTGTGCAAATAGACTTGGCTCTCTATATACCAAAAGGTGCTCAGCATGGGACTAACAGAGAATTGAAGGTCAAGAGTGGTGTGCACTCCTGTGCAGTGGTATGGGAAGGCTTGTGTAATGCTCACCTGTACTATGCCTCCCTCAATTCAATGTTTTACTCTTAGGGTATGGCTACACTTGGAATTTCAAATTGCTGCCACGGCAGCGCTGCAAAGTGTGAGTGTGGTCAGAGCGGCAGCGCTGGGAGAGAGCTCTTCCAGCGCTGCACGTAAACCACATCCTCTACAATTACACTGAGGCTTTACAGTGCTGTATCTTGCAGTGCTCAGGGGTGTGTTTTTTCACACCCCTGAGCGTGAAAGTTGCAGCGCTGTAAAGTGTGAGTGTAACCATACCCTTACTTCCATTAGCAGTATGCAGAGGAGAGGAAATCTTAAAAATCCTTGGGCAAAATTGTGCTATTGACCTCAGTCGGCCAAGATTTTACCCCTTGATTTTTGCTGAATCTTCTGGGGCCTCTGAGTACCTTCAGTATATTGCAGAAAAATCAGGGATGGGAGAACCAATTTGGATAAAATAAAAAGAGGAGGGGGGAAGCTTGTGGTAGGTCCAAGGTTTTGTTGGATCCAGAAGCCAATTTACCTTAATTGATCTCTTCTGCTTCCTTCCCTCTTTCAGACAGATCCATTTATGTAAAAATACCACAAGAGGGTATTCTCATGGTCTATCTATCCTAACTTTAATGTAAAACTCATGAGGGAGCTTGTTATGTATAGTTTCCAATCCAGTTTTGAAGACCCAAGAGATTCAGATAAATGTAAAAGCCAAACTTTTGGTTGAGTATCCAAACTAAACCCCAAACTTTTTCAGATTCTATAACAGATTTAAAAGTAGCCATACTTGAACAAACAAACTTCAGAAACAGACTTCAAAGAAAAACTGCAAAACTAAAATTCATTTGCAAATTTAACACCATTAATTTGGGCATGAATAGGGACCGGGGGTGACTGGCTCACTGCAAAAGCAACTTTCCCTCTCCTGGCATTGACACCTCCTCATCAATTATTGGGAGTGGACTACATTCACCCTGATTGAACTGGCCCTGTCGACACTAGTTATCCACCTGTTACGTAATTCCCTTCTCTTCATGTGTCAGTATAATAATGCCTGCATCTGTAATTTTCACTCCATGCATCTGAAGAAGTGGATTTTTTACCCACGAAAGCTTATGCCCAAATAAATCTGTTAGTCTTTAAGGTGCCACCAGACTCATCATTTTTGTGGATACAGACTAACATGGCTACCCCCTGATACTTGAAACTTTTCCAGGTTCTTCAAGCACTAGCAAAATGCTCGTCTTTTATGGTGTGAAGTGATAGTATTTAATGATAACTATTCAATTCAGCAGATACTTACTATCACCATATAATGTTTAATTGATTCATACTAAATTTACTAAATTTTCATGCTAAATTTAACTGTTTTGATTTCACAGGTGCCTGCATAAATATCACGTACAGCCAGTGCCAAATGCTGCCATATAACCACACCACTCTAACATCAGTTCTTTCCATTGTCAAAAGCATTGAAATGGAAAAGTTCCTCAAGTTCTTCAGTTATCTCAACCGCCTCAGCTGCTATCAACACATCCTGCTGTTCGGCTGTAGCCTTGCTCTTCCTGAGTGCATCAGTGATGGTGATGACAGGTATTTGGGAACTAAAATCAGTCAGTGATTAGAGCCAATTGTAGCACAATACTGCATATCTAATCAGAACAAAACAGTCCTGAGCTAAGCCTATGGCCTTATCATTGCAAAAATCCTGCCAGTCAAAGCTGTTCCCCCAGCGTTTCTGCCTAACTAAACTGTCTTCAAGCTCTTCTGTTAGAACAAGCTTAGTATTTTTGCTGGGAAGAAATTAATTAGTGTCACTATAACAGTTGAATAATTTATGCCACAAGTTAGAACAGAACTGTAATGCAATCAGGGGTGCTTTCTTAGCACAATCAATGAAAAAGATATAGTAAGGGAAGCCTATCTAGTGGCTAGCCCAAATTGAGTGATATATGAATATATTTTAAAAACATACATATTACATATATGTAATATCTAATTAAATGCATAAAATGTTATGAATAATCAAATTAAAATTTAATAAACAAGTCAAGGTAAACAAAATTTATGGTTTCTAATGCAACAGTAACTCAGCTATGTAATACTTATTTAAGAAAAATAAGGTAAATATATTTTTGTCTTGTGTATTTTATAGTGTACGTTTAGCAGCATGTATTGAAAGGGGCAGAGTTAATACTGTTTTAGGAACTTCAGCAATAGCATGTCCTGATTTTTACAATTAATTATGCAACTTTCATATCCCATTCATGTAATTTTGTACTGGTTTTTTTAAAGGAAAATCGTGAGATCATTCATGTTTAATAATGTTGAAAATTAAAAGTGACATAAAGGGGAAAATAGGTTGGTGCCTTTTTTGTTTTTGATAAATGCAGAACTTGTGCAATATTGTTTTTTGTTCTCCTTATACACTAAAAACCAACCAACCAATCAAAACCACAAACCACTTTCTTTCTTACTCCTGGTTTTTTACATTTGAAATTCAGGTCTTTGTGCCAAGAGTCTGAAAGGCCGACAGTTGGGAAGAGAGAATATTTTGATAGAATGTTTAAAATTCTTTGGTTTGTGTTAACACCTCTTTATCTAATTGCCTTAATTGAGTGAAAGGATGTCTCAGTTAAAGATCCAGCATTCCTGCTCCTCCAGTTAAGAAGTGAGAGTTCACAGTATACACCTCTGACATTCTGTCCCCAACAAAAAGTCATCCAGCAATACCAGGGAAGTCTGTTTAATTTTCCTGATAAGGTTTAACAAGTAGAAAAAAGATCTTCTTTATAATAGCAGCAAAGGCCTTGGCTACACTGGAGAGTTGCAGCACTGTAAACCCACCACCAGCACTGCAACTTACT
>NC_133773.1:95638968-95640957 GCF_003597395.2 Chelonoidis abingdonii
TGTGCTGGAGCTGACTGGAGTATCTAACTCAGCAAGACAGGAGTGGAGGGGTGCCTGTTCTGGCAGGAGGGTTGTTCTCAGTGGTATCCCAGCTCATCGAGTGACAGTCTCAACGGGAGTCTCTGTGACCGAACCAATCACATCATGGACAACTCCCCCATTCATGCTTAGAGTGGTGGCATGAGAGGGATCTACCTAGATACTCCAGAATAATTAGAATGGCTTTTGAATCTCAAGATTCAATTATAATTCCAGTCTGTTGCTTTCCAAATGCCATGAGAAAGAAGAAGACTGGTGATCAATTAGCTCAACAAAATTCACCTCAGGAGGCAATGTTCAGTTTTATTTATCATCTCAGACCTCATAATTATTAGACTACTTGTCAGACAAGGTAAAACAGGTATCCAGAGGAGTCCAGTTATCACTTTTGTAAGACTGATGGGAGAGCTATATGCCTCTGTCGTCTCCAGTCTGGACTACAACAATGCAATATGCTTGGGCATGATGCCATCTCTTCAGCACCACTGGTTACTGCAAGCACATCAAACCTGTCCTCCACACACTACATTGGATTCCCATAGAATATCTGGCCAAATTTAAGGTCTTGATCCTTATCTTCAAGGCCTGGCTCCCAGATATCTAAAAGTCTGCATAAAACTCCAGAATGAAGCTGCTAAAAACAAGGAAAGCTAGCATCATGTGATCGGCCACTTCTGTGCATGCCACTGATGATCTCAAGACTTCATTTAGGAACCACTGTTCCAAGAGAAAATAGAGTGACTAGCCCAGAACTTCTTCCCTGAGGCAATTCTCCTCAGAGAAGTCTGTTTCATTGAAATATATATTATCAAGAGATCAAGAAGAGAAGTTTCAAGCAACTGACAGTTGAATTCTAGAGATTTTATAGAAGAGGTCTTCAAAAGCAGGTCCTGGATCATCTAAAGGGTATAAGTATAACAAGGGATAGTAACATAAATGAAAACAAAGAGTAGCTAATTTGGTGTTGAGTGATTTTACTGCAGTTGGCTTTAAGAGGATGTAAGATCCTTCATCTGGGCTCTGGACTCAATAAGGATTTGTGATAGTAGGTGTGAGAGAAATAAGGGAGACTGGATGACATCCTTGAAGGAATCCTGCCCCTTAGCCATAGCTCAGGCTACTTGGTCCTTACACTCTTCAGCTATGGTAGGCTGACTCTTGACACCACAAGTGCAGTGAAGTTGAGGGGTTTAGATGCCTGAGAAACCATCATGGACAACAGTTCAGAGGCTTAGGACTTAAGGAAGAGAGCAAGAGCCTGAGCTAAAGAGTTCTGCCACGGAGGTATATTTTGGTGTCCTCTGTTTCTTCTGTCATATTCACCTCACTAAAACAAGCCCTGGAGGCCCCAGAAGTGGACTTCTGAAGGCCTTTGACCTTAGGGATACGGAAATGTTAAAGATAATTTCAGCTTTATTTAAAAAATAATAAATATTTTCACTTCCTTGTCCTTTTCCTTGCAAAGAATCTTGAAAACATGGACATAAAGCAAACAGTAGGGTTGAAAATTTGTCAAGAATTTTTTCCTAAAAGATTAGGACTCTTTCATGAACAATTTGCTTCCACCTTGAGTTATCCTTTTTTAACTGTGGGAATCACAGCACCATGCCACTCAGGGAACACAGACCAATTTATGGATATATGGGGTAGTGCCCCCTGATGGTGCTAGCTGCCAACTGCTGAGCTAGTTCTTCTAAGACAATGGAGCAAATAATTAAGCAACCAGTTTGCAAACATCTATAAGATAATAAGATGATAAGTAACAATCAGCATGGATTTGTCAAGAACAAATCATATCAAACCAATCTGATAGCTTTCTTTGACTAGGTAACAAGCCTTCTGGATTGGGAGAAGCAGTAGACATGGAATATCTTGATTTGGTAAAGCTTTTGATTCTGTCTCGCATGACCATCTCACAAACAAACTACAGAAATGCTACCTAGATGGAGC
>NC_133773.1:95641057-95643557 GCF_003597395.2 Chelonoidis abingdonii
AATAGTGATGATTTTATGTTTTCTTCTCGTCACTGATAAAGATGTTAAAAATGTAGGGCAAGAACCAGTCCTGCTGGGACCCCAGTGGAAACACACACATTCAATGATGATGTCCTGTTTACAGTTGCATTTTCGAGACCTATCCGTGTGGCCAGTTTAATCCATTTAATGTTCCATGTGATTTATATTGTTCTAGTTTTTTTAATCACAATGTTGTGTGACACCAACTTACGGACGAATGAAAATTTTCACCACATTTTCTTCATACTCTTTAAACTCCTTCTATTGTGAGTGAAAAATAACAAGAAGATTTGGTCTTCTTGCCGAATTTCAGAAATGCAAAGGGCAACCTTTTGAGATCTGTGCTGAACTGCTTCTGGAGCTACAGGGGCAGTGTACCAACATGAGGTGCTCTGTCTGAGACAAATGGTTGCCATTGCCATCTGGAAGCAGCCACCCCCCAATGTTAACAGTCCAGAGCCATAACAAATTTGCATCAATTGTTGGAGGCTATTGCCATATCAGATGTGTGTGCCATACATGAAGGTACTGTTGCTCAGGTTATAAATCTTGGTTAATGTTCAAGAAGATTGTTGTAGGTTTTGTAAGCCATGACAGGTTCCTAAACTGATTATGGGAAACTGAACAGGATACCATCTGTCTACTTGCTTTCCCAATAGCAGGACTCAGAGTTTACAAACAAGAGAGGGGTCTTCTCCATGGTGTTCCAAGGCCTGATTGATTACCATGGTAGATTACAAAAATGCAGGCGTCATGTGGAGGATTCCATACTGCTAAGGTCTTCCAGAACTCAGCTCTATGTACTTTATGCAATAAAGAGGCTTTGCCCCCATGAGCATTATGGACATTAATATGGTGAGATTACTCTAGTTATCTTGCAAACACTCATAATTGCTTTTTCTAGCTAATTAGCAATTCACAGGGCAACTTGAACAGAAGGAAGGAACTGTTAAGTCAGTGGCCTCAATAGTTGCAGAATGACAGTGAGACGCTTGGCCATCTTTGAGTCTCAGGCTCAAAAATATGGCAGCTATATCATCCCAATCTTATCCAGGAAGGAGGATGAGAATGGATTTGCTGACATTGTCATGTCTTTTACGAGGTTGGTAAGAACTCCGCACATGTTGCATTTCCTTATTTTACTCTTGTGTTCTGTAAAATCCTAATACTTTTATGCAAAATTCATGTCCTTTATAAATGAATTAATTATTCATGGCATATTCTTTATGAATGAAAGTTAATGGTTTTTGTTATTGAAATACAATTCTTATATAACAATCAACAATCAACCTTCTAATTAAAACAACAATTTGAAACACTACAAGTGGAGGCAAAAAAAACAATGTGGGTTGGGGGAGGTCTCCAGGTGAAGTATGTTGCCTGCTTCTGCATCTTCTTGTTCTTCTCTCTTCTGGTGTAATGTTGGCGCTTGAAAAGAGCTGGGCTGCAAGTGAATTGTTCTCAGCTGCCCCGAGCTTGAGCCAGGGAGTGGACTGGCATCTGGAGGATGGCTACAGGGGATAAGGAACACATGCTGTTGTTCCAGTAACCTGTAGGTGTCCGGGGTGCAGAATATGGCAGTGCCCTGGTTGAGGGCACTACTATGTTGCAGGCACAGTATTCTGCATCTGTATTGCTCCAGAGATTTCTTTTGCATGTCCTGTCTTTCTCTACAGTGTCTTTTGCCAGTGGAATGCTGGTCTCTGGCCACTCCAACACTTTCTCTGGGAGAGCAGGGCCGGTCTATGCCATTTCGCCGCCCAAGCACGGCGGTACGCCGCAGGGGGCGCTCTCCTCTCGCCGGTCCCGCGGCTCCGGTGGACCTCCCTGCAGGCATGAATTTGTTTTTGTACAGCCTTTCAACTGCGACAGTTTCTATGCACTAAGTGGCTTGGCATGTGTACACCTCGGGAGTTATAGAGGCAGAAATTGCTTTACTGTGCAGAAACTTGCCAGTTAGACAGGGCCAAGTTAGGCCTGGTTCTACACTACATGAGTTTTGTTTGACACGTTAGGCCAACATACAGACACTGGCCTGTAATTATATCCACAGTTGGCATGTCCACACAGTGCTCCTTGTGTTGTGGAAGGATAACACAATAGCAGCTATTGCATCAAACAAGAGAGGCATGCACTGTGATAGCTACTGTGCAGGTGCCTTTTGAAGGGTTTGCACCCGGTAATCGAGCGACCAACTGACATTGCTGAACACTAACACAAGAACCCACAGAAGTTGAGGGGTGGGAAGAAGTGTGTGGAGGGGGGTGTGTGGTGTGGAGAGAGAAAGAGCGACGTGTGTGTGTGTTAGGCCAGAATGTTAAGGCGGGGTGTGTGTGTGTTGAAGAGAGAGAGAGTTGTGTGTGTGTAGGAGTGTGTGTAATATGAGAGAGACAGTCCGTGTATATGTTGGGATGAGGATGACCAGATGTCCGATTTTTAAATCAGGGACCTCCCAATATTTGGGGCTTTTGCTATATCG
>NC_133773.1:95648557-95652083 GCF_003597395.2 Chelonoidis abingdonii
GCTTTTCCATGGTCCGATGATGAAGATGTGATCAATGTAGCGCAAGTAGAGTAGGGCATCAAGGGACAAGATGCTAAGGAACGCGTTGGTCTAAGTCAGCCATAAAATGTTGATACTATGGGCCATGCAGGTACCCATAGCAGTGCCACTGACTTGAAGGTAGTATATTGTCCACAAATGTGAAATAGTTGTGGTGAAGACAGAAGTGCAAAGTTCAGCCACCAAGGTTTGGCATGTAACTAGCTTCACAAAACTTGGGAGGGGAGGGGTGTTGGGGAAAATTCAGGGGGTGTAGGGAAATCACTGAGGCCCATCACAGACAGAATCAAAATCACTTTCTTTTATATTCTCTATAATAGCTAAGTGATAAGTATACACCTAAATTTTAAGTATAGCCTTTGCAGACAGGTTGATAATCTTATCCTAAACGTGTTTTCAGTTTACATGAGGTAAATAATGGGCATTGCATGCCCATTAAAGGTACAAAGACTCAGCTCCCTGCTGATTTATATACGTCCTGTAAGATGCATTTCATATAGGATAAGAATTTACATTAGCGATAGCATGCCATGCAGCTCTTAATGGCTTTACATGGGCTCACATAGAAAAGAATGAGAGCCGTTATGTTCTGCACTGATTATCTGAAGCCTTATTTGTTTTCCTGATGCACTTTCAGCATGTCTGCAGGGAAGATAAAGCAGAATCTAAGACTAAGAAATAGCCCAGGTTTGGTCCAAACATTCTGTGGGATAGCTGCACTCATTGCTTCTGGCACAGCACAACAACTCCCTTCTACTCCTGCAGCACTTCTGGGGGACCATATTGGTGAATAACTTCATAGCATATCTCACTGGTTTGCCCCTGCCTTTTGGAAAATACCATTCTCTGTCTCCTTGTCACCTGCTTCAATGTACTTTATTAAGAGCCAGGGCAGCCTAAAGGATATAGAGGGATCTCTCCTGCTCTCTTCAGATGGAACTTATTAGCCCCTCTTGATGCCATAAAATCAATCCAAGGCACTGCCTAAAGGCAAAGCCAAACTGGAATATAATTCCCAGCCATCTGGAGCCTGTAAGGCAACATATGCAAATCACACAGCGTATATGCACACCCATAAATTACCCGATTGAGCCCCTATGCAAATGCTACTGACCATCTCTGAGGTCCCTTTAAGTCTGGAAAGAATCTCAGGGAGGGAAATTAGAGATACCTGTTTAAAAATGCTATTCTAGTCTCTCTAGATATGAACAAAATCTGCTGGCTTTCCCTCTACTATCGTAACCACGGCCTGCAGCAGCCAGACCCTTAGGAAAGGGTCTTCATCAACAGTTTGAACGGCTGGCTAACTTGAAGAGGAAGAAAAACAGAAAATCAGGATGAAATGTTTGCAGACCACATTGCCGAAGCCCCCTCCCCCGCACCCAACTGAAAACATCAGAGAGAACTGGAGGTTGTATTTGGGCTCAGAGGGAAAAAGACAGAAGCTCTCCAGCAGGCCGGCTCCAGGCCCCAGGCGCGCCAACGCGTGCTTGGGGCAGCATGCTGCGGGGGTACTCTGCCGGTTGCCAGGAGGGGCAGGCGGCTCTGGTGGACCTCCCGCAGCGGCCTGTGGAGGGGCCACTGTCCCGTGGCTCCGTGAGCATCTCAGGCACGCCTGTGGAGGTCCACCACGGCTCCGGTGGAGCATTTCGCAGGCACGCCTGCTTAGTGCATAGAAACTTAGTGCATTAGAACTGTGCAGCTGAAAGGCTGTAAAAAAAACCAAATCTTGCCTGCGGGAGGTCCACGCGGAGCCCGGACCGGCGAAGGCAGAGCGCCCCCTGCGGCGTACCGCCGTGCTTGGGGCGGCGAAATGGCTAGAGCCGGCCCTGCTCTCCAGAGAAAGTGTTGAAGTGGCCAGAGACAGCATTGCCATGGCAAAAGACACTGTAGAGAAAGACAAGGACATGCAAAAGCAATCTCTGGAGGCAATACAGATGCAGAATACTTTGCTGCAGACAATGTAGTGCCCTCAACCAGGGCACTGCCATATTCTGCAGCCCCTGGACACTACAGGGTACTGGGAACACCAGCATGTGTTCCCCTCTATCCCCCTGTAGCCATCCTCCCAGATGCCAGTCCACTCCCTGGCTCAAGCTCGGGGCAGCGAGAACAATTTCACTTGCAAGCCCAGCTCTTTCAAGCGCCAACACTTAACACCAGAAGAGAGAAGAACAAGAAGATGCAGAAGCAAGGCACATACTCACCTGAGACCTCCCCCAACCCACATTGTTTTGTTGTGCCCTCCACTGTAGTGTTTCATTGTTGTTTTAATTAAAGGTTGATTTGTGATTGTTATATAAAATTGTTATTTAATAACAAAACCATTAAATTCATTCATAAAGAATATGCCATGAATGATATATATTCATTTATAAATGAATGAATTTTGCATAAGTTATAGGATTTTACAAACACAAGATAAAATAAGGAATGCCACAATGTGCGAGTTCTACCACCTCGTAAAAGACACTGCAATGCTCACAATCCATTCTCCATCCCTCCTTCCTGGGATAAGATGTGGATGTATAGCTGCATATTTTGAGGCCTGAGACTCAAAGATGGCCAAATGCGTGCTCCACTGTCATTCTGCAACTATTGAGGCCACTGACTTAAACAGTTCCTTCCTTCTGTTCAAGTGCCCTGTGAATTGCTTAATTAGCTAGAAAAGCAAATTATGAGTGTTTCAAGATAACTAGAGTAATCTCCACACTATTAATGTCCATAATGCTCATGGGGGCAAAGCCTCCTTTATTCATTAAAGTACATAGAGCTGAGTTCTGGAAGACCTTAGCATCATGGATCCTCCACATGACCCTGCATTTGTTTGTGAATCTACCATGGTAATCAATCAGGCCTTGGAACACCATGGAGAAAGACCCCTCTCTGTTTGTAAACTCTGAGTCCTGCTATTGGGACAAGCAATAGACAGATGTATCCTGTCAGTTTCCCTAATACAGTTTGGGAACCTCATGCTTACAAAGCCATCAACAATCTCTTGAACATTACCAAGATTTATAACCTGGAGCAACAGTACCTTATGTATGGCATCACACATCTGTATGGCAATAGCCTCAACAATTGATGCCAAATTGTTTGGCTCTGGACTGTTAACATTGGGGGGTGGCCTGCTTCCAGATGGCAATGGCAACCCATTTGTCCTCAAGTACAGAGCACGTCATGTTGGTACACTGCCCCTGTAGCTCCAGAGCTAGTTCAGCACAGATCTCAAAAAAGGTTGCCTTTGCCATTCTGAAATTCTGCAAGAAGACCAAATCTCTTGTTATTTTCACCTCACAAATAGAAGGAGTTTAAAGAGTATGGAAGAAAATGTGTTGAAAATTTTCATTCTTCCGTAAGTTGGTGTCACACAACATTTTGATTAAAAAAACTAGAACAATATAAAATCAACATGGCACACATTAAATGGATTAAAAACTGGCCAACGGATAGGTCTCAAAATGCAACTGTAAACAGGAAATCATCA
>NC_133773.1:95652183-95657183 GCF_003597395.2 Chelonoidis abingdonii
CTCCAACTGCAACCTCATATTGCTTTGCGAGCGTGTTACTGACCTGTTTACCTGTGTGTCCTCCACTGCTCTGGGGTCTAGTTGACCAGATGTCCCCTTCCCCTTTTAAAAAACTGACAAAGAGACAGAATTGGACCATTTGCTCCTGGATTCCAATATATTGGAACTACAGCAGCCTTCACAAAGATTGGAGTCGTGCTGAAACTCTAGATCTCCTTGCCATCTGGGAGATGCAGTGGTGCAGCAAGACAGCCACCGCAATAAAGATGTCTTTGTGGACATTGGTAGTCCAATGTCTGTGAGGGGTTGCAAGGGGGCAGGACACCATCCAGTGCTAGATAAAGGGCAAATAGCTCAGGAGAACTTACACTAAAACCTGGGATGCCAGGAAATAGTCTGGCCATGGAAATATAACCTGTCCATTTTTTGAGGTGCTGCCCAGGATATTAAATAATTACACCACTATAAACCCAAGGAGGTTGTGGACCCTGTGGACCATCCCCTGCAGTTGAATAGCAAGAATTGCCAGAGGAGGAACAAGAGCAGGGCAGTGAAAAGCTCTCCAAGGAAAGCCAGGATCTCTTCAGGACTTGGGACCCCAAGGATGGCCAGGTAGGAAGCCAGCCTGATTCCCAGTCAGAAACCCAGCCTGAGACTGAGGATGCAGATCCTGGCAATGGAAAATCAGCATGTAAATTTCTGTCTTTACAATTTATTATTATACGATACTGCTGTGCTATCGTCTGTTCCGCAAATGTGAGCTAGGAACCTTTACAAATCTGCAGCAACCGCCTTCCTCCCTCAGCCTGTTCCGTCCTCATTCATTTGTTTGCCCCCCTCATTCAATTATTTGTACATGTTTTCAAAATGGTGGCTGGATTGGCCGGGCAGTCTGCTTCTGTCTCCTGCTAAAAGCCCAACCGTCAACTTTTTCCAAGCCTATGGTACAGAAGGCACATACCAATCTACCTAGTTTCCCTTTCTCTCCCTGCACCTGTCCTGCTCAATGAATGCATGTCCCCACCTCCCCAAACAAAACAAAGCTGCCTGCTCAAAATAATAGCCAGAAGCATGGCAAAGCTGTAACCTCTGCCCCACCACTCTTCATCTCCCCTCATGTAGCATTGCTAAATAATGAAAACATTCAGTTGTGCATGAAATTTAACAGGTTATGGAGACAGGTGTATTTGAGCATAAGCTTTTGTGGGTCTACTTCATTGGATGCGTAGAATGGAACTTATAGTGAGGAGATATATATACATACAGAGAACATGAAAAGGTGGGAGTTGCCCAACCAACTCTAAGAGGCTAATTAATTAAGATGTGCTATTGTCAGCGGAAGAAAAAAAAAACTTTTGTAGTGATAAACAAGATAGCCCATTTAAGGCAGTTTAACAAGAAGGAGTGAGGATACTTAACATGGGGAAATAGATTCAATGTGCGTAATGGCTCAGCCATTCCCAGTCTCTGTTTAAGCCTAAATTGATTGTAGTGATGATTTTATGTTTTCTTCCTCGCACGATAAAAATTTAAAAAATGTAGGCAAGACCAGTCCCTGTGGTGAACGCCCAGTGGGAAACAACACACATCAAATGACAGATTCCTGTTTACAGTCGCATTTTGAGACCATCCTTGGCCAGTTTTTTAAATCATTTAAGTGTGTGCCATTGATTTATATGTTTAGTGTTTTTAATCAAATGTTGTGTACACCAACTACGAAGAATGAATAATTTTCAACACATTTTCTTCCATACTCTTAAAACTCCTTCTATTTGTGAGTGAAAAAACAAGAGATTTGGTCTTTCTTGCAGAATTCAGAATACGGCATAAGAGCAACACTGTTTTTGAAGATCTGGCTAAACTAGCTTCTGAGCTACAGGGGCAGTGACCAAACAAATGACGTGCCTGTACTTGAGGAACAAATGGGTGGCCATTGCCATCTGGAAGCAGGCCAACCCCCCATGTTAACAAGTCCAGAGCCAAACATTTGGCATCCAATTGTTGAGGGTATTGCCATACAGAGATGTTGATGCCAATACATAAGGCACTCTCCAGGTTATAAATCTTGGTAATGTTCAAGAGATTGTTGATGCTATTGTAAGCATGAGGTTCCCAAACTGTAATTAGGGAAACTGACAGGTACATCTGTCTATTGCTTTGTCCCAATAGCAGGATCTCACGAGTGTACAAACAGAGAGGGTCTTTCTCATGGGTTCCAGAGCCTGATTGATACCGATGGTAGATCACATAACAATGAAGGGTCATGGTGGAGGATCCATAGTAAGGTCTCAAACTAGCTCTATGTACTTAATGAATTAAAGGAGGCTTTGCCCCTCATGAGCATTTATGGACATAATAGTGTGGAGATTACTCTACGTGTTATCTTGAAACACTCATAATTTGCTTTCTCAGCTAATAAGCAATTCACAGGCACTTGAGACAGAAGCGAAGGAACTGTTATATCAAGTGGCTCAATCGTTGCAGAATGACACTGGAGCACGCCTTTGGCCATCTTTGAGTCTCAGGCCTCAAAATATGCCAGCTATACATCCCACATCTTATCCCAGAAGAGGAATGGAGAATGAATTGTGAGCATTGCAGTGTCTTTAACGCAGGTGGTAAACTCGCACATGTGGCATCCTTATTTATCTTGTGTTTGTAAGAATCCTATAACTATGGCAAAATTCATTCATTTAATAAATGAATATATAATCATTCATGCATATTCTTTATGAATGAATTAATGTTTTGTTATTAAATAACAATGTTTATATAACAATCAACCAGATCACCTTTATTAAAACAACAATGAAACACTACAGTGGAGGGCACAAGCAAAACAATGTGGTTGGGGAGGTCTCAAGGTGAGTATGTGCCTTGCCTCTGCATCTTCTTGTTGCTTCTCTTCTGGTGTTAATGTTGCGCTTGAAAGAGCTGGCTTGCAAGTGAAATTGTCCGCTGCGCCGAGCCTTGAGCCAGGGAGGGACTGGCATCTGGGAGGTGGCTTACAGGGGATGAGGGGAACAAACATGCTGGTGTTCCCAGACCCTGTCGTGCCAGGGCTGCAGAATATGGCATCGTGCCCTGGTTGAGGGCACTCATTGCTCTGCAGCAAACGTTCTGCATCTGTATTCGCCTCCAGAGAGCTTTCTGCATTGTCCTTCGTCTCCTAGCATGTCTTTGCCATGGCAATGCTGTCTCGCCACTTCAACACTTTCTCTGGAGACGCAGGGCCGGCTCTAGCCATTTCCGCCCCCAAGCACGCGGTCCCGCAGGGGAGCTCTGCTCTCGCCGGTCCGTCGGCTCGGTGGACCTCACCCAGGCATGATTTGTTTTTTTGTACAGCCTTTCAACTGCACAGTTCTAGTGCACTAAGTGGCTTGGCAGTGTGTACACCTCGGGAGTTATAGAGCAGGAAAGTTCTTTACTGTGCAGAAACTTGCCAGTAGAGCAGGGCCTAAGTTAGGCTGGTCTAACACTCCCCTTGTGTTGACACGTTAGGCCAACATACAACACTGCATGTAATTACTCCCCAGTTTCGCATTCCACGACAAGGTGCTCCTTTGTTTAGTGGGATATACAGAAGTAGCAGCTCTTGCACAACACAGAGAGCAGTGCACTGTGAAGAGCTTTACGTCAGGGTGCTTTGAAGGGTTGCACTCGGTAATTACGACCAAACTGACATTGCTGAACACTAACACAAGAAGCCACAGAATTAGCGGTGGAGAGTGGTGTGACAGGGGTGGGGGGTGTGTGTGTGTGAGAGAGAAAGAGAGACAGTGTGTGTGTGTAGGAAGAATGTAGGGCGGGGTGTGTGTGTGTGTGAAAGAGAGAGAGAGTGTGTGTGTGTGGAGGGAGTGTGTGTATATGAGAGAGACAGTCGTGTATATGTTGGGGATAGGATGACCAGATGTCCCGATTTTATAGGGACAGTCCCAATATTTGGGGCTTTTGCTTATATCGACACCTATTACCCCCCACCCCCTTCTGATTTTTCACACTTGGTATCTGGTCACCCTAGTTGGGGAAGTGTGTGTGTTGAGGGAGAGTGACTGTGTCAGCATGCTGCCTCTTTAAGAGGCAGAATTGGTGCACAGACAGCTGATGTTCCCCCGTCTCTGCACCCCAGCTCAGCAGAGACCAGTACACTGGCAGGGGAGGAGGGCACCTTGACATCAGCCTCCGCCTCCCTCCCTGGCTCCTCATAGCACCACAGCACAAGTCCCTTCCCTTGCCTCCCTCTGCCCCCAGCAGCAGTCTGCCCTGCCTTCCTGCCACTGCGGTACTATTGCTGGGAGAACAGGATTCCTCATTAATGTTTTGATTTCGTGGTTCCCTCTGAGTTCTCCCGCAGCCTCCTTTCCCCACAGATCCAGGAGATCCACCCCCTTGCCTGTAGTCCAGGCAAGAATGCGTTTGCTGCCAGGAGCCAGCATGCTCAGCTGGGCAGTAGCTGTTTGAGCTCTTGATGCTGAGCAGCTTCAAAGCTTCCTTCGTCTTTGAAAGGGCAGCTGGATGCAGAGTACAGGAGTTCAAAATAGTGAGCAGAGCATTCATGGTGAGCATTGTGGGATATCCCTGGAGGCCAGTTATCACGGTGTAACGAATGCAGTGTCTACACTGATGCTTTGTTGATCTAACTTTGCTGCAAAAAGCTCTGCCTCTTGTCAAGGTGGAGTCTGGTGGCATCTTAAAGACTAACAGATTTATTTGGGCATAAGCTTTCTTGGGTAAAAAACCCACTTCTTCAGATAGTTTATGCCCAAATAAATCTGTTAGTCTTTAAGGTGCCACCGGACTCCTCATTGTTTTTGTGAATACAGACCAACATGGCTACCCCTCTGATAGGTGGGTTTATTTTGTCGGCAAAGCAAGAGAGTTTTGACAGCGGGAGGAGCATTGTGTATACACCTCCACTGTTTTGTCGACAAAGGCTGCCTTTTGCTGACAAAATGGTAGTGCAGAAAAGGCATTAGTCTGGTCTGAAAATATGCCTGAGT